>NW_019467565.1:0-476 GCF_002814215.2 Seriola lalandi dorsalis
TCGCCAGTCCATCGCAGGGCAAACACATAGAGACAGACAACCATTCACACTCACAGCCACACCTATAGTCAATGTAGAGTATCCAATTAGCCTAGTCCCCATTTGCATGTCTTTGGACTGTGGGAGGAAGCCGGAGTACCCGGAGAGAACCCACACTGGCACGGGGAGAACATGCAAACTCCACACAGAAAGATCCCACGGCTGAGCCGGGACTCGAAACCAGAAACTTCTTGCTGTGAGGCTGTGTATGAAATGCGCTAAATAAATAAAATGCTATATAAATAAAACTGCCTTGCCTTGCCCTCTTCTGGTTTTAAACTTCCAGAGTCAAGCATCCCCCATTCTCAGGTGGGCATGTATGTAAATGCTTATGCAGGAATGTGGTTAGAGTGTAAATGACCTGTTTTAACCCTGAGTTCACAGCCTCCCTTATTTGGAGAGCGTCAACACCTATGCTGTAAATTCTCAACTAAAAT
>NW_019467566.1:0-389 GCF_002814215.2 Seriola lalandi dorsalis
TTATATATCATGGATTTATCATAGCTGCGCCGTGAGTGGTGAATTAATAAAATAACCTGAGGGATTGCAACTTTGAGTTCAGCTCAGACTTTTCCACCTTTTTTAAATTATCCAAAGCATGTTGTTGCAATGTAAATAAATAAAAGACAGTAACGGCACAATCCAAGTCTAGTAGAAAGTCCCCGGGGTCTTCTTCAGTGTGAAGATCTGAGACGTTGCAACACAGAGCGCAGCCAAAGAAGTAGAAGGCTGGAGGACTGCATCACATTAACACTGCAGGCTCTGTGCACAGTTGAAGTGTTGCTTGCTTTTTGTGAGTGTGTTGAGGTTGTAGTATATGTGTGTGTGTGTGTGTGTATGTGTGTGTGTGTGTGTGTGTGTGTGTGTGT
>NW_019467567.1:0-335 GCF_002814215.2 Seriola lalandi dorsalis
GACCTGTGGGGACAGGGGTCGCGGCAGAAATGCGCCTCTTCCTCCAGGCTCCGTCCCCGGTGGATATGAGAGGGGATAAATCTGTCGTGAGTGCCAGCGAGGTGAGAAGAGACAGTGAAGAAGAGGCTGACACACACGGGGTCAGAGAAAGAGGCGGCATCCAACTGTGTCAGGGAAACGCTTCTATACAACTAAACTGCAGCAGCATTTACGTTCTGTAGGGAATCTAATCGCTGACTGCATCATGTTTTTTGAATGAGGTGCAGCAGAGTTGACAGGAGGTGGTTGGGAGGTTGGCGGGCGTACGAAAGGTACAACAAGAGACCATGTTTGGC
>NW_019467568.1:0-418 GCF_002814215.2 Seriola lalandi dorsalis
CTACTGAGACACTATTATTATTAGTTTTTGCTGTTATTTTTATCCACCATTTATTGCTGATTGTGTAATCTGCCTATTAAACTGATATACGGACTGATTGGACAGATGTTGGGGACCATTTAGTTATTCCTTTTGGGGTTTTGAGGTATTATGTATTTTATGACTGGGCCCCTACACACAAGCTTTTGAAGGTTATTGTGGTGTCCCATTGTCACCCATTACTACCATTATGTTTGTGTACTTGTATTTTATTCTTTATTTCTGATTTGTGTGTGAAATAAAGGAAATAAATATCTAATTTCTATTGAAAAGGCCCTGGAGCCCCTGGACTATAGCGCCTGTTTAAAGTCACTGTTAATAAACTGATTTCAAAGAGACGCAAACTGACGACAAAACAGGAAACAACCACAGAGACACA
>NW_019467569.1:0-441 GCF_002814215.2 Seriola lalandi dorsalis
TTTTTAATTGTTTTTTAACTACATTAAAAAACCTGAAAACACGTCAGACGGTGACGTCACTTGCTGGTCCCAGCGAACCGCAGGAGTCCGGTCCAGTACAGGAGGAGGGTGACGTAACTTATTCAAGTCTCACAACTACACATTGATTTTTCACTGTTCAGATGAATTGATTATTAATGGAAATGATCGGCTGATTAATCAATAACGTAAACGATGCATTGTATTTACAAAGTATTGATGAGTTCAAACTGTCTCTTACCTTCCTCGGCCCCGCAGCAGCTGAGCAGGAGCAGCGGGAGGAGGAGCAGCGGCAGCCCGCAGGAGGAGGCCCGTCCCGGGGCCGCGGGGGCCCGCAGTCCCCTCCGACCCTCCATCCCGGCCAGCGCGATAAAATCCAGACCCGGTCAGACCCGCGCCACGCTCACTCCGCGCGACACTCCA
>NW_019467570.1:0-334 GCF_002814215.2 Seriola lalandi dorsalis
TCCCTGTCAGTGCTGCCCCCTCTCCAGCAGACCACAGGAAGTAGATGGCTGAGGCCACCACAGAGTCATAGAAGGTCCTGAGGAGAGCCCCACACAGGAGGACCTCAGCCTCCTCAGCAGGTGAAGGCGACTCTGACCCTTCTTATAGAGAGCGTGGGTGTTGGTGGACCAGTCCAGTTTGTTGTTTAGGTGAACCCCCAGGAACTTGTAGTTCTCCACCACCTCGATGTCCAGTCCCTGGATGTTCACTGGTGTGAAGTGGGATGATGACAATGTGCCCTTAAAATAATGGAGAAATATTGTGCCATTTACTTAAGACCAGGCTTTTGTTGGT
>NW_019467571.1:0-371 GCF_002814215.2 Seriola lalandi dorsalis
GTGTGTGTGTGTGTGTGTGTGTGTGTGATACTGTAGTCTGCATTATCCTGATCCAGAACTGAAGCTCTTCACTGGTTGTGACAGTTTGCAGGTGTTTACAAACGTCTGGGACAAACAAACAAACAAACAAACAAACAAACAAACAGAAATTTAAGTAAGCTCTGAAATACGGGGGAGTCCCGTATGAAGACAGGGGAGGTCTTCATACGGAGACAGGGGAGGTCTTCATACGGAGACAGGTGAGGTCTTCATACGGAGACAGGTGAGGTCTTCAAACGGAGACAGGTGAGGTCTTCAAACGGAGACAGGTGAGGTCTTCAAACGGAGACAGGTGAGGTCTTCATACGGAGACAGGTGAGGTCTTCATACGG
>NW_019467572.1:0-359 GCF_002814215.2 Seriola lalandi dorsalis
ATGTATCTCCGGCGGAGCTGGAAGGTGATGTCCGGGTGAAGGTGGATTGTCTCTGTTTCACTCTGTTCTGTTTGTCTTAACACTAAACCATACAGAATGGATGGTTAAAGCAATATCCATGCTTACTTATAACTTTATTGTCATGAACGTCTCACAAACATGTCATACTGGCCAGCCTCACTCTTGTACAGTGTCACACTCAAATATGTCCCCTGAAACCGGGCGCAAACAATAGGTTTTGTTGATCGTGCTAATTCAATTCTTTATTAATTACTAATATCGCTCAACAGGGTTTTGGCTATTTACCCGACCCCCAGAAATGTGTAGTTTCCGTAGTGTAGTGGTTATCACGTTCGCCT
>NW_019467573.1:0-428 GCF_002814215.2 Seriola lalandi dorsalis
GTAATGGAGGATCAACAGATGTCCATGTAGTCACCTAAAGCAACACAAACCAATCAGAGGAGGTGATGTGTAGTTATTTGTGTTGTGCAGTCAGGGTGACCGACCTTTGTTGGTCATATGAATCGAATTGTGCAGTGAAAAAAATACCACATTTGAAAATGCTGAGTTACAAATAGAAGTCCTGCAATCAAAACATTAGTTTTGTTATGGCTGCTCTTGTATTCCAACGAAGTCAAAAATGATTCAAAAAAGTTCAAAATAAAAGAACAGTCTGTGAGGAGGAGGGCTACGACTCACTAAAACAAAATAAGCACGCACGGAGATGGCTTCAACTAAAAACTTGGTTTTTACTCCTATAAACAAAAAACGATCTCCGGTTGACTTTCGGTATATAAACAAATGAATAAATAAAAAGGAAAAGAAACTTA
>NW_019467574.1:0-469 GCF_002814215.2 Seriola lalandi dorsalis
ATAGTATGGCAAAAAAATTGAAAAAATGACAAAGTATAATAAAGCATAAAACCATCAGAAAGCATCATAATTTGGGAAGGTATGAAGATGTAATGATATAATAAGGCCCTAAAAGCAAGAAAAACAACATTGTATAGTATGGCAAAAAAATTGAAAAAATGACAAAGTATAATAAAGCATAAAACCATCAGAAAGCATCATAATTTGGGAAGGTATGAAGATGTAATGATATAATAAGGCCCTAAAAGCAAGAAAAACAACATTGTATAGTATGGCAAAAAACGTGAAAAAACGGCATTTTTTTTAATTTAAGATAAACACAAAGCTTGTGCTACAGAAAATGGACCCAGTGAATAGCTCCCTAAGCTTAACATGTCCTATGATAACTATTAATTGTACAGACTAATGAGCAGTGATAACTAACATGTCTTTGGGGTCATCAGGTGGGAACCTCCTTTCACCAGTGTTT
>NW_019467575.1:0-342 GCF_002814215.2 Seriola lalandi dorsalis
AGTGTAAATTATATAACGCTGTTAGCGTTACGTTACTCACACTTTTAATGTAATCTTATTAGACAAGTAACATTAGACAGGGAGGAGTTGTTAAACAAAGTGGAGGAGAGCAGAGCAGAGCAGCGGGAGAGCTGGGTGAAGGTGAAGGAGAGCTGGGTGAAGGTGCAGGAGAGAGAGATGAGCCTGGGTGCAAACTTTGCCACTGACTCTACAGCCCCATCTAGCTGATCTTTATATGTTTATTTATTTAATGTTGTTGTTTTATTTATTTTTTACATGTTCAACTGGTTAGAGTTGAAGTAACATTTATTTTTCACAAACCAAAGGTATTTATTTTTCTTG
>NW_019467576.1:0-465 GCF_002814215.2 Seriola lalandi dorsalis
CTCTCCAGAGCAAGCCAAGAAGGGAAGAGAGAGAGAAGGGGTCTAGAAGACTGGTTTTGTTTGTGACACCTTAGGGGGTCACATGTCACACGCTGGCCCACACTGGCTGGCCAGTGGGGTCCGTGGGGGGGAAGGGTCATCCCCAGGTGTGAACCGTGAGGAACTGTGGGGTGTGAATTCCTTTGTCCAGTGGAGCAAAGAAACATTTGGTCTATTGAATGACTGAGTCCCAACAATAATTAAACAAATATAATTAAATGAGTCCACTTCCTTTGGCTGAGGTGTTGTATAGCCTGATGGCAGTGGGAACAAAGGATCTCCTGAACCTCTCTGTTCTGCAGCGCAGTGAAATGACACGTTTGCTGCAGATGTAGCTGCTTCTCTGTCCTGCCATACAGTATCAAGCCAAACCATACCTATTTTTGTTTGTTTCTTCTATACAGTTAGATAAATATTGTATCTATC
>NW_019467577.1:0-407 GCF_002814215.2 Seriola lalandi dorsalis
AACTATCCGACTAACACTGAACCAAACTTAATATGAACAAACACGACACACACGTCCGCTGCTCTGCTCTTTAGGAGGAGCCTCCGACTCCACGGCTTCTCCTATTGGTGCAGCAATGATCCTGTCAGCCGTCACCACAGCTGCTGCCGTTTAAGCATCAGAGGAAGAGAGTTTAAGAGCCCGGCCGCACATCATTAGTGGAGGCTGACATGATAGGCAGCTCGCCTCTGTACTGCCTTTGTGAACATTTGTGTGTAATTTGTGATTTGGTTTGAGATGCTGGTAGTGATTGTTGGGGACTGGGCTAGGTTTAAAATTCTGATTGTGCATCACACCCTTAGAAAAAGACTGTTGGACACATTAGGAACAGGGGTGCTGCTTCTTGTGTTTTCGGGTTGGTTAGAATC
>NW_019467578.1:0-488 GCF_002814215.2 Seriola lalandi dorsalis
TAAAAATGTCATAGTATAGTAAGGCCTAAAAATGTCATAGTATAATAAGGCATAAAAATGTCATAGTATAAAAAGTCATAAAAATATCATAGTATAGTAAGGCATAAAAAGTAATAAAAATGTCATAGTATAATAATGCCTAAAAATGTCATAGTATAGTAAGGCATAAAAATGTCATAGTATAATAAGGCATAAAAATGTCATAGTATAAAAATTCATAAAAATTTCATAGTATAGTAAGGCATGAAAAGTAATAAAAATGTCATGTTATAATAAGGCATAAAAATGTCATAGTTTAAAAAGTCATAAAAATGTCATAGTATAGTAAGGCATAAAAAGTAATAAAAATGTCATGTTATAATAAGGCATAAAAATGTCATAGTATAGTAAGGCATAAAAACTAATAAAAATGTCATGTTATAATAAGGCATAAAAATGTCATAGTATAGTAAGGCATAAAAACTAATAAAAATGTCATAGTATAATAA
>NW_019467579.1:0-387 GCF_002814215.2 Seriola lalandi dorsalis
GTCAGTCAATGAACTATTAATAAAGTTTTATTTAAATTCACCTCTCTCATATAAACTGCTCACCAGTCAGTCAATGAACTATTAATAAAGTTTTATTTAAATTCACCTCTCTCATATAAACTGCTGTGCTCACCAGTCAGTCAATGAACTATTAATAAAGTTTTATTTAAATTCACCTCTCTCATATAAACTGTTCACCAGTCAATGAACTATTAATAAAGTTTTATTTAAATTCACCTCTCTCATATAAACTGCTGTGCTCACCAGTCAGTCAATGAACTATTAATAAAGTTTTATTTAAATTCACCTCTCTCATATAAACTGCTGTGCTCACCAGTCAGTCAATGAACTATTAATAAAGTTTTATTTAAATTCACCTCTCTCATA
>NW_019467580.1:0-363 GCF_002814215.2 Seriola lalandi dorsalis
ATGTTGGATTTCGGTTGTTTATCAATTTATTGGCTATCATAAATTAAGAAAATATTAATATTAAAAATATTAAAATTAAATAATAACTTTAAAATTAATTAAAGTTCACAGGGCACCAGCCTAAACTAATAGGCAAATTGGCCAATATGGTTTTAATCCCAATTTATTACCATTAATCTGGAACTCTGATTAACCATTAGCTTACTAACTATAACCAAATTACCATATCAATAGTAAATTACAGTTGAAGGATTGGAATTCTACCGAGTAAAGGTTGGCAATATTCACGCTTGTGCAACATTAAACACACCAGTAGTTATACAAAAAGACAATTATTTACAATGGAGCAGAGTAAAACACAAT
>NW_019467581.1:0-427 GCF_002814215.2 Seriola lalandi dorsalis
GGTATTGATTGGAATTGGCCTTTTCAAACTAAAAGAATCACCAAAAGCAGATTCGTGGATACAAAGATGAGCTGATTCCACATCCATCCGAAAACAACAGGGACGTATTCTAGTATCCTAAGGTTTGACAGAAACCAGTTCCACATGTGAGCTGATTCTGATGTCTTTCCCCTTTGTCTACAGCTTCTGAACAAGTGCACTCCTACATGAATGTGTTTTGTGTGAATGTGTGTGTGTGTGTGTGTGTGTGTGTCCTGTGATGCAGTCCCCACACGTGTATGACGCTGGCATGTGTATGTTGGTCCCCTGAGCTCAGACTGTAAGATGTTGATAGCCAACCTGTAAATGACAAGCTCAGAGGGAGTGTGTTTAGCAGTTTGGCTGGATCTTAAAAAGGTCACACCCACACACACACACACACACACAC
>NW_019467582.1:0-333 GCF_002814215.2 Seriola lalandi dorsalis
GAGCGAAACACAGTAGTTGCTTTGTTGTTGGCTGCACAAACCAACACAGAAGTCTTTTTTTAACCCCTACGCCTGAGGATCTGAAGACCCAGTGGATTAATTTTATTTTTGATGGAAATGTACCCGCTCCAACTCCGAAAGTGTTGTATGTGTGTGCTAACCATTTCACCTCGGACTGCTTTCTCAACGAGGGCCAGTACAATGCAGGATTTGCTACAAGTCTTAAGATAAAGCATGGATCAGTACCGACTGTCCGTGACCCAACTTTGAACTTGGGAGCTGTAAGTTTTACCATTTTATGTTGCTTTACTGTATGTTCACGAGAGCCTGTTG
>NW_019467583.1:0-355 GCF_002814215.2 Seriola lalandi dorsalis
CTTTTAAAATGAAATATTCAAACTGACATATTTAAAAGCTAATGATGGTTCGTCTGACAGTACAGCACAGTGCAGTAGTTAAGATGGTCAGATCGCCCCACCGCTCTCTACAGGTACTGAGTCGACGTGCGGCGTGACCTGTAACACCGGTGATGTCACCGGTGATGTCACTGGTTTATCACCGAGGCCTGAGTCATAGTTTCTGTTGATGAAATTCAACCTGGAGGACGAAGAGAAAAGATGAGATGAGAGAAAAGCCACAAAAAGAAAATGGAAAAAGATGGAAACCGGAAAGAAAGAGGTTAGAAAGGGAGAGGGAGCGTTATAATGAAGAGGTGGAGGAGGAGGAGGAGGA
>NW_019467584.1:0-333 GCF_002814215.2 Seriola lalandi dorsalis
GTGTGTGTGTGTGTGTGTGTCTGTGTGTGTGTGTGTGTGTGTGTGTTTTTGTCTCTTTGGGACCCTTTCTTACAGACACTGACCTCGTCTGGACCAGTAGACCTCATGGGACCAGAGTCTGGTCCTAATGAGGTCCTGGTTCAGTTCTTTCTAATGTTGTTGAATTGTTCTGGTGTGTGTGTGTGTGTGTGTGTGGACACACAGTGAGTCATCCTCCAGCAGAGAAGAGCTGCAGCCTCATCCAGAGTGTGTGATGTTGTGTTCATGTGTGTGTGTCTGTTTATACAGCAGATTCAATTCTGGATATTTCATTTGTCCCTGAAGGCAGCACGT
>NW_019467586.1:0-605 GCF_002814215.2 Seriola lalandi dorsalis
TTTTTATGCCTTACTATACTGACTTTTCTATGCCTCACTATAGTATGACTTTTTTATACCTTACTATAATATGACTTTTTCATGACTTTTTATGCCTTACGTTTTTAAGACTTTTTGTGCCTTACTATACGATGACTTTTTTATGCCTTACTATACTACGACTTTTTTATGCCTTACTATACTATGACTTTTTTATGCCTTACTATACTATGACTTTTCTATGCCTTACTATACTATGACGTTTTTAAGACTTTTTATGCCTTACTGTATTATGACTTTTTCATGACTTTTTATGCCTTACTATATTATGACTTTTTTATGCCTTATTATACTATGACTTTTTTTATGCCTTACTATACTATGACTTTTTCATGACTTTTTATGTCTTACTACACTACGACTTTTTATGCCTTACTATACTGACTTTTCTATGCCTCACTATAGTATGACTTTTTTATACCTTACTATAATATGACTTTTTCATGACTTTTTATGCCTTACGTTTTTAAGACTTTTTGTGCCTTACTATACGATGACTTTTTTATGCCTTACTATACTACGACTTTTTTATGCCTTACTATACTATGACTTTTTTATGCCTTACT
>NW_019467587.1:0-710 GCF_002814215.2 Seriola lalandi dorsalis
TCAAAAAACATCATAGTACAATATTGCATAAAAACTTCAAAAAACGTCATAGTATAGTATGGCATAAAAATATCAAAAAAACATCATATTATATTAAGACATTAAAGGTCATAAAAACATCATAGTATGGGAATTGATTAAACAACATACTAAAGTAAGGCATAAAAATGACAAAAAATGTCATAGTATAGTATGGCATAAAAGGTAAAAAAAACATGATAGTATATTAAGGCATAAAAGGTCATAAAAACATCATAGTATGGTAAGGAATAAAACAACATAGTACAATAAAGCATAAAAATGCCAAAAAACGTCAGAGTATAGTATGGCATAAAAATGTCAAAAAAAACATCATGGTATATTAAGCCATAAAAGGTCATAAAAACATCATAGTATGGTAAGGAATAAAACAACATACTAAAGTAAGGCATAAAAATGACAAAAAATGTCATAGTATATTAAGGCATTAAAGGTCATAAAAACGTCATAGTATAGGAATGGATTAAAACGTAAAAAAAACATGATAGTATATTAAGGCATTAAAGGTCATAAAAACGTCATAGTATAGGAATGGATTAAATGACACTGTAATGTAAGGCATTTTAATGTCAAAAACATCATATTACAATATTGCATTAAAACTTCAAAAAACGTCATAGTATAGTATGGCATAAAATGTCAAAAAAAACATCATGGTATATTAAGCCATA
>NW_019467588.1:0-390 GCF_002814215.2 Seriola lalandi dorsalis
TAAAGCAAGAGCACGGGGACAACTTCTCTGTACAGGTCAATCCATCTTTTATTCCTTTCCCGGAGAACCCCAACCTAGGAAGACCGAACACTGACTACCCAAGTGACATTTCACCTCTTACATATCACTCCGCCACTCCTAATCATAACTCACATTACCTGCCATTAAAGTGCGCCATATTATATAGTTCCAGATTAAACTTAAACAGCAGAATACAATATTTATAAATGTAGTTACAAATAATTAAATTATGTGGACTCAAAATAATGTACAATGCAAAATAAGGCAATCTGTTGAATATGTCCTCACAAGAATAAATCTCATCTTACATTCTTCCCTTTCTTCAGATGAAATGTCCTCATTTCAAAGTTTATGAAAAATAAATCTCAT
>NW_019467589.1:0-373 GCF_002814215.2 Seriola lalandi dorsalis
GAGGGCTCTTGATGTTTGCTTTAGAGACAATTTAATATCAGATGAGGAGTTTGTATAAATCCGTCTGTGACTTCAGCACCACGGACAGCGTCACGGCACGGAGGACGGAGGTTAACAACGGTTTGTGTTACATGTTTATGAATAAACTGGATAAATCAGTCAGATTATCAGGTATCTTTAACAAATATACTCATGATCCATAAAACTACTGACGATATAACTGAATATAGGGGCGTCGTGTGGCGTAGTGGTCTAAGCAGGCGCTCCATGTGTAGAGGCTACAGTCCTCGCTGCAGCTGGCCCCGGTTCGAGTCCCGCATCGGACGGCCTTTACTGCATGTCATTCCCCCTCTCTGCCTCCCCATTTCCTGTC
>NW_019467590.1:0-332 GCF_002814215.2 Seriola lalandi dorsalis
CCTCTTTGAGAAATTTCAATCTGGTTTTAGAGCTTGCCATAGCACGGAAATGGCGCTCCTTAAGGTAACAAATGACCTACATTTAGCAGCAGATAGAGGGGAGAGTGCCATTTTTCATTCTTTTAGATTTGAGTGCAGCCTTTGACACAGTGGATCACACGATTTTAATTGATCATCTTAGAAATTGGTTTGGTATCAACGACACTGCACTTTTATTTTATTTTTAGTTTTATTCTTATCTCTCAGAATTAACCTTTTTGGTCACCATAGGTAATTACTCATCTTCTACCTCTAACATTGCCTGTGGTGTACCGCAGGGTTCAGTTTTAGGT
>NW_019467591.1:0-439 GCF_002814215.2 Seriola lalandi dorsalis
ACTATTATGTTTTTTTGACATTTTATGCCATACTATACTACGACATTTTTTGACATTTTATGCCTTACTATACTATGACGTTTTTTGTCATTTTTATGCCTTCCAAGACAATTTCATTTGATGCCTTACAATACTATGATGTTTTAATGACCTTTTATGCCTTAATATACTATTATGTTTTTTTGACATTTTATGCCATACTATACTATGACGTTTTTTGACATTTTTATGCCTCATTGTACTATGTTGTTTTATTACTTACCATACTATGAGGTTTCTATGACCATTTATGCTTTAATATACTATGATGTTTTTTTGACATTTTATGCCATACTATACTATGACGTTTTTTGACATTTTTATGCCATACTATACAATGACGTTTTTTGTCATTTTTATGCCTCCCGATACAATTTCATTTGATGCCTTACCATACTAT
>NW_019467592.1:0-443 GCF_002814215.2 Seriola lalandi dorsalis
CCAGAGGTTTTTATGTCACTTCTTCAATCTTCATATTGATCTTTGAGAATGAACCTGAATCTGACACATTCATTGTTTCACCTTGATAAAGCTCATGTTAGACTTTGATATGAGCTGTAACTGTCTGTGATGTGGTGCTTAGAATCACATGGATGAACTTTTATCAGATCTCAGATCAGCTGTAACGAGCTGCTGTGTTGGAGACACCTCCGTCTTTTCTCAGCTGTAGCACAGGTGAAACACGCGCTCTGATCCTTCCGCTGTCAGAGAGACTCTCAGCTCGCGGAGATATTGACGAACCACCGACACACGGGCTCGTAGCTTCCCGGAGATATGCTCGTAGCACGCGGATACACGAGCTTTGAGCTCCCGGCTCTCAGCTCGCGGACACACGGGCTTTTAACTTGCAGACACACGGGCTCGTAGCTTCCCGGAGATATGCT
>NW_019467593.1:0-367 GCF_002814215.2 Seriola lalandi dorsalis
CATGGAAAGCATGATTACATAACCTCTGGCATTTTGTGTGTGTGTGTGTGTGTGTGCATGTGTGTGTGTGTGTACGTGCATGTGTGTGCTCACAGGGGACAGGTTGGTGAAGGTGAATGGGGAAAGCATTCTTGGGAAAACCTACTCTCAGGTGATCGCACTTATCCAAAACAGGTGGGAGACTCGTGTTTATAAATCCCATATTTGACCTCTTATTTATTTTGTACTTACATGTTTTTTTTTTTTAATCTTTCTTTTTTCTTTTTTTTTTTTTTTACAGTGAAAACATTCTTGAGCTCTCAATTATGCCAAAAGATGAGGATGTGTTGCAGTTGGTAAGTGTGAGTATGATCTTTCTTCTATTTTC
>NW_019467594.1:0-392 GCF_002814215.2 Seriola lalandi dorsalis
TATTCCTTAGTATATTATGACCTTTTATGATTGTTTTATGCCTCAATACAATATGCCATTTTTTCATGTTTTTTGCCATACTATACTATGTCGTTTTTTCCTTTTTTTGCCAAACAATACTATGTCATTTTTATGACTTTTTAGGCTTTAATATACTATGACATCTTTATTCCTTAGTATATTATGACCTTTTTTGATTGTTTTATGCCTCAATACCTTATGCCATTTTTTCACTTTTTTTTGCCATACTATACTATGTCATTTTTCTCACTTAATGCACATTATTATACTATGACATGTGTATACCTGACCATATTATGACGTTTGTTGATGTTTTTAAGCCTTAATATACTATGCCATTTTTTCATGTTTTTGCCATACTATACTATGTC
>NW_019467595.1:0-502 GCF_002814215.2 Seriola lalandi dorsalis
TATGACGTTTTTATGACCTTTTATGCCTTAAAATGCTATAGTGTTTTTTGACATTTTTTGCCATACTATACTATGACATTTTTTGCCATACTATACTATGAAGTTTTTTGGCATTTTTAGGCCTTATTTTACTATGTCGTTGTATCCCCTACCATGCTATGACGTTTTTATGACCTTTTATGCCTTAATATGCTATAGTGTTTTTTGACATTTTTTGCCATACTATACTATGATGTTTTTTTGCATTTTATGCCATACTATACTATGATGTTTTTTAACATTTTAAGGCCTTATTTTACTATGTCGTTGTATCCCCTACCATACTATAACGTTTTTATGACCTTTTATGCCTTAATATACTACAGTGTTTTTTGACATTTTTTGCCATACTATACTATGACGTTTTTTGGCATTTTATGCCATACTATACTATGATGTTTTTTAACATTTTTAGGCCTTATTTTACTATGTAGTTGTATCCCCTACCATACTATGACGTTTT
>NW_019467596.1:0-474 GCF_002814215.2 Seriola lalandi dorsalis
ATAAAATGTCTTTAATACAACATAGTACAGTAAGGCATTAAAATGTCATAGTTTAGTAAGTCATAAAAACATCAAAAAACGTCATAGTATAGTAAGGCAGAAAATCGTCAAAAAACATCATAGTATAGTAAGGCAGAAAATCATCAAAAAACATCATAGTATAGTAAGGCATAAAAACATCAAAAACATCATAGTACAGTAAGGCATTAAAATGTCATAGTATAGTAAGGCATAAAATATCATAAAAACATCATAGTATAGTAAGGCATAAAATGTCTTTAATGCAATATAGTACAGTAAGGCATTAAAATGTCATAGTATAGTAAGGCATAAAATATCATAAAAACGTCATAGTATAGTAAGGCAGAAAATCATCAAAAAACATCATAGTATAGTAAGGCATAAAAACATCAAAAAACATCATAGTATAGTAGGCATAAAATGTCTTTAATGCAATATAGTACAGTAAGGCAT
>NW_019467597.1:0-444 GCF_002814215.2 Seriola lalandi dorsalis
CGAGTGAATACACGTCGATCGGTTCACCATGTTGTAACCACTTTACATTACTGTTAGGAGATCAGCCATGATTGAAAGTGCACTAGGTCTTTACATTTCTCAGGATATTTCAGCATACCTCTGTCTTTATCAGGACCTGAGCCAGTACAGATACAATACCGCCTCCACCTGTTTCACCAACGGCAGAGAGTCCAGACACAGTGAGGAGGGTCCAGGTGATACCACTGTGATTAAATCAGACCCATAGTGTACACATGTTCATGTACATGTTGTATACATGTACTGCTGATTCTTAATAATGAATATACCGCTGCCTATATTGTGTATTTTGCAGTATATCCATATTTGTACTACTCAATTTGTTGGTTATATAGTGTGTGTACATTGAAGTCTTATCACACCTATAGTTGTTTACCCTTTATTTCCTAGCATTTACACTTTATA
>NW_019467598.1:0-374 GCF_002814215.2 Seriola lalandi dorsalis
TTAAAACAAAGGGAGGGCTGTTTCGAGCAACAAGTCATCTGTCAACAAATGCTTTTCCACCTGCTGTGAGCGTGCCTCCCCCACACACACGCGCACACACACCTATAGCCAGACAGACAACCAAAGTCCCTGTATGAAACACAGACAACAGCTTGCATTCCTGAGCTCTACACGCCTGTACACGTGAATTTATGTGCGCAGAAGTTCACTGACACACAGACACAGACACAGACACACACAGACACACACAGACACACACAGACACACACAGACACACACAGACACACACAGACACACACAGACACACACACACACACACACACGTCTAATGACCAAAATCCATGTTCACTCCTCACTTTCTACCCCTCCCAGCT
>NW_019467599.1:0-422 GCF_002814215.2 Seriola lalandi dorsalis
ATGATGATGATGATGTCGACAGATGTTTTAGCAGTTTAGTAGAGTTTAGCCTGTTCCTGTGGCTGTTGTCTAACTAATACAAACAGTATGTGTTTATTTACCTATAAAAATATGAAGGCAAGGGGATACTGCATGACACATGGGTGTCAGGCTACAGCAGCATGAGGAAGGGATGATGACATCATCACAAAGGCAGAATCAGAAAGTCAGGTGTTTAGCTTCGTGTTTGATGCAGTATACAATTAATTCATTTATAGGAAATAACTAGCTAAATAAAAAGGTAAAATACTGCAACAGCCAAAAAGATAAATATACATAGATACAATGAAAAAAATACTACACAAACTACTAACTGTAACTATGTTGACAAAACTCCTGCTGAGCAGGATGTGCAAAAGATCACAGTACAGACAATATGTGTT
>NW_019467600.1:0-509 GCF_002814215.2 Seriola lalandi dorsalis
ATTGAATTGACAGCCTCCCTTATCTGGGGAGAATCAACATGTGTGCTGTAAGTTCTCAGCTTAAGTGAATCACCTTTGAATTCTAACTCTGACAAATGAAGTTTTTATTTTCAAACTATAAGTGTAATCAAAATATCCTTCCATCTAAGTTCTCAGTTTAAGTGAATCACCTTTGAATTCTAACTTCTGAACCTCTGATCCAACTCTGAAAACTGCCTAAAATTGACCACATTAAATGTCTGGTTAATAACAAGAGGTTTCTTGAAAAGCTTCTAACGAGGAATTAGAGCCGATCCTGAGGCTTAACAGCGCTATTGAACAGTATTGCATTCTCAGGTGTAACTGATAACTTTATGACATGTAAACATGAAATCCATCATATCCTTCATGAATGCTACTCAAATAGACAGGAAAACTTGTCCAGCGTACTCACCCCTTGAGAAAGAAGAATCAGGCACTGGCTGGTACTCCTCATCATTAGTGGTGATGTTTTCATCCTCTGAGGAGGG
>NW_019467601.1:0-389 GCF_002814215.2 Seriola lalandi dorsalis
ATTTCACTGCATAATGCAGTAAATATGCGAGAGTTCAGGGGCCTGGCTTTCACAAAGTTCACCATTTTCACTGTTGTGTCCAAAACATTCTTCAGGCTGGCAGACATTCCCTTGGCAGCAAGAGCCTCTCGGTGGATGCTGCAGTGAACCCAAGTGGCATCAGGCGCAACCGCTTGCACGCGCGTTACTACTCCGCTGTGTCTCCCGGTCATGGCCTTTGCACCGTCTGTACAGATGCCAACACATTGTGTCCACATAAGTCCGTTTGATGTCACAAAGGTGTCCAGCATTTTGAAAATGTCCTCTCCAGTTGCCCTTGTTTCCAGAGATTTACAGAAGAGCATGTCCTCCTTAATTGTCCCTTCATGAATGTACCGCACATATACCAG
>NW_019467602.1:0-397 GCF_002814215.2 Seriola lalandi dorsalis
TGAGTGTAAACTATATAACGCTGTTAGTGTTACGTTACTCACACTTTTAATGTAATCTTATTAGACAAGTAACATTAGACAGGGAGGAGTTGTTAAACAAAGTGGAGGAGAGCAGAGCAGCGGGAGAGCTGGGTGAAGGTGCAGGAGAGAGAGATGAGCCTGGGTGCAAACTTTGCCAATGACTCTACAGCCCCATCTAGCTGATCTATTTATTTAATGTTATTCTTTTATTTATTTTTTACTTTTTACATGTTCAACTGGTTAGAGTTGAAGTAACATTTATTTTTCACAAACCAAAGGTATTTATTTTTCTTGACATTGTATATGGCTGAGATATATATTGTAAAAGTTCAATGGTAGCGATAAAAGCCATTTTCAACTGGCCAGCCAATAAATA
>NW_019467603.1:0-568 GCF_002814215.2 Seriola lalandi dorsalis
TCACGATGACGGATTCTGCCGGTGTCTCAGCGGTTCAGCTCTGGTGGAGTTTGCCAGGAGACTTTCTGTCTCTGGCACTCTTGATTTCTGCTCGGCTTCTCTGCAGGAGGTCGTGCAGAGGTGTCTCTGCTGGTGTCTCTTGTGGGTTGATGCGAAATAAACTCTAATGCTCTTCACTTTGGCTGGATAACTTTAGAGGAGACTGGCATTGACCAGATGACTCTAAAGTTGTCAAAATCTTCAAAAAGGAAAACTTGATGATGATTAAAAGTTACAAAATGACTCTGAGGCACTTCTGTTGCTTTGGTTCAGTTGGTCTTGACTTGGCTTATAAAATAAAAGATTGCGCATGTAAATAAAAATCATGTTACTTGCAGCTTGTGGCAAAGAAAAATAAACGACACGGAAAGTGCAAAAATGACTAAGAGCCATGAGTTTGTGGCGAGCAGCTTAGAGCTAAGAGTTTCCATGGCTACAGAGCCGGGCTTTGAGCCGGGACTCTGAGCTTTGAGCAAAGTTCTCAACTTCTAGTTTCTGCATCGTTTCTCGCTTCTCGCATCTTCTTGTC
>NW_019467604.1:0-431 GCF_002814215.2 Seriola lalandi dorsalis
CTGTCTGTCTGTCTGTCTGTCTGTCTGTCTGTCTGTCTGTCTGTCTGTCTGTCTGTCTATCTGTCTGTCTGTCTGTCTGTGTACCTGTCTGTCTGTCTATCTGTCTGTCTGTCTGTCTGTGTACCTGTCTGTCTGTCTGTCTGTCTGTCTGTCTGTCTGTCTGTCTGTGTACCTGTCTGTCTGTCTGTCTGTCTGTCTGTGTACCTGTCTGTCTGTCTGTCTGTCTGTGTACCTGTCTGTCTGTCTGTCTGTCTGTCTGTCTGTGTGCGTTCTCTCCTCTGAAGTGGAAACCATCTGTTTGTGTTCAGCTGAAGATGGATTGGAGATCACAGAGTGGGACTTTGGCAGTCACTCTCTTCTTCTTCTGTTTATAATAATAGTCAGTCTCGGAGGACAGCAACCCCCCCCAACCCCCCCCCTCCCTCATCTGT
>NW_019467605.1:0-768 GCF_002814215.2 Seriola lalandi dorsalis
ATGACGTTTTTTGCCATTTTTATGCTCTACTATAATATGACTTTTTTTGGCATTTTTATGCCTTACTATACTGTCACGTTTTGTGCCTGACTATACTATGACGTTTTTTTGTCATTTTTAGCCTTAGTATACTATGACATTTTTTGAAATTTTATGCCATACTATACTATGACGTTTTTTGACATTTTTATGCTCTACTAGAATATGTATTTTTTGGGCATTTTTATGCCATACTATACTGTGACGTTTTGTGCCTGACTATACAATGACTTTGTAATGCAGCAGCATCGTGGTGCGATGGTTAGGACTATTCCCTCACACTGAGAAGGTCAAGGGTTCAAACCCTGGTTTCATACTTTATAATCCTGTGATGTTTTTTGATAGTTTCACGCTACAGTACACGATTAAGTTTTTTGGCATTTTTATATGCCTTACTATACTTTGACGTTTTATGCCTGACAATACTATGATGTTTTATGATATGTCACGGAGTAGTATACTGATATTTTATATACCTTTCTATACAAGGCGTTCGCAATGCAGCAGCATGGTGGTAGAATGGTTAGGGCTATTCCCTCACACTGAGAAGGGCAAGGGTTCAAACCCTGGTTTCAGGCTTTTATATACTGTGACATTTTTTCGCCATCCTATACTATGATGTTTTTTGATATTTATATGTCTTACTATACAATTATGTTTTCATCACATTTTATGCCTAATGGACAATCTTTTGTGATATATCATGGATTAGTATGCTAAAATATCCTT
>NW_019467606.1:0-408 GCF_002814215.2 Seriola lalandi dorsalis
GTTCTCCTTTTTCTACCACGACGCACAAAGCCACTGTGACGTCATCTTCAAACGCCAGGGAACCTCACCAGAGTCTGCTCCTCCTCATTGACCACGGTGGTTTCTGTGGTTGTCGTACTAAGAGTTTAGAACAATGACTGACAGAAATAAAGAGTCTACAGTGAGCGCTGCTCAGTCGCTGCCTGTTTAAAAATGGCGGGTTTGTTCAGAACGTCCTCAAACGGTTCCTGAGCCGTCGCTGCAGTGTGGCAGGAGCATCATCCTGCTGAAAGAGGCCACTGCCATTAGGGAATACTGTTTCCATGAAGGACTGTCCTTGGTCTACAACAGTGTTTAGGTAGAGCTACGTGTCAAAGAAACATCCACATGAACGACAGGACCCGAGGTTTCCCAGCAGAACATCGTCCA
>NW_019467607.1:0-336 GCF_002814215.2 Seriola lalandi dorsalis
TACCATGAACAATACCTGTAATTCAGATCAGTAACATTGACCAGGCTGAGGAAGACAGGTTTTATTAACTGATGTATTTTGTGATTGTGTTAAAAACAGAAAATGGGAGGTATCTCTGTTCCTCCAGAGCAGCACTAAAGTAAAAGTCTAACTTATGATCTAGTCTGATTTTGAAATCCTTGACATTGTGTTCCTTTATCAATATAGTCATCAAACTGATTGTACGAGGTTTAGAGGTGTTGCTTTTATCAATCCTGTAGCTGATGAGACAATATCACAAACATTATGTTGTGCACATCCAAAGGTTGCCATGACTACATGTTGTTGAACTGTGGG
>NW_019467608.1:0-434 GCF_002814215.2 Seriola lalandi dorsalis
CATTTTTATGAAATTTTATGACTTACTAAACTATAACATTTTTATGACATTTTATGCCTTACTATACTATGACATTTTTATGAAATTTTATGCCTTACTATACTGTGACATTTTTATGACATTTTATGCCTTAGTATACTATGACATTTTATGCCTCACTATACTGTGACATTTTTATGTAATTTTATGACTTACTAAACTATAACATGTTTATGACATTTTATGCCTTACTATACTATGACGTTTTTGTGAAATTTTATGACTTACTATACTATGACATTTTATGCCTTACTATACTATGACATTTTTATGAAATTTTATGACTTACTAAACTATAACATTTTTATGACATTTTATGCCTTACTATACTATGACATTTTTATGAAATTTTATGCCTTACTATACTGTGACATTTTTATGACATTTTATGCCTT
>NW_019467609.1:0-422 GCF_002814215.2 Seriola lalandi dorsalis
TCTGTGTGTCTCCAAAATCTCAGCATTCACATTTAGTGGGATTTCTACACAGAACACTTCAGGCTAAGTTTTCCTGTCTATTTGAGTAGCATTCATGAAGAATATGATGAATTTCATTTTTTACATGTCATAAAGTTATCAGTTACACCTGAGAATGCAATCCTTTTCAATAGCGCTGTTTTCACGTTTCCAGCGACTGATCGGCTCTTTTCCTCGTTAAAGCTCTCTGTGTGTCTCCAAAATCTCAGCATTCACATTTAGTGGGATTTCTACACAGAACACTTCAGGATAAGTTTTCCTGTCTATTTGAGTAGAATTCATGAAGAATATGATGGATTTCATGTTTACATGTCATAAAGATACCAGCTACACCTTAGAATGCGATACTGTTGAAAAGCGCTGTCAAGCGTCAGGATCTGCTC
>NW_019467610.1:0-2313 GCF_002814215.2 Seriola lalandi dorsalis
TGCCTTACTAAACTATGACTTTTTATGCCTTACTAAAATATGAATTTTTTATGACTTTTTATGTCTTACTATACTATGACTTTTTATGCCTTGCTATACTATGTCGTTTTTATTACTTTTTATGCCTTACTAAACTATGACTTTTTATGACTTACTAAAATATGACTTTTTATTCTTTACTATATTATGACTTTTTATGCCTTGCTATACTATGTTGTTTTATGACTTTTTATGACTTACTAAAATATGACTTTTTTATGACTTTTTATGTCTTACTATACTATGACTTTTTATGCCTTGCTATACTATGACTTTTTATGCCTTACTAAAATATGAATTTTTTATGACTTTTTATGTCTTACTATACTATGACTTTTTATGCCTTACTATACTATGACTTTTTAAGCGTTACTATACTATGTCGTTTTTATAACTTTTATGTCTTACTATACTACGACTTTTTATGCTTTGCTATACTATGTCGTTTTTATGACTTTTCATGCCTTACTAAAATATGACTTTTTTATGACTTTTTATTCTTTACTATACTATGACTTTTTATACCTTACTATACTATGTCGTTTTTTTGACATTTTATGCCTTACAATGCTACGACTTTTTATACCTTACCAATACATGACTTTTTTAGGAATTTTTATGCCTTACTATAATGTCATTTTTGAGATTTTATGCCTTACTATACTATGACTTTTTATGCCTTACTATACTATTTCTTTTTATGCCTTACTATACTATGACTTTCTTATGACGTTTTAAGCCTCACTATACTATGACTTTTTATGCTTTGCTATACTATGTCGTTTTTATTACTTCTTATGCCTTACTAAACTATGACTTTTTTATGACTTTTTATTCTTTACTATAATATGAATTTTTACGCCTTACTATACTATGTCGTTTTTATTACTTTTTATGCCTTACTAAACTATGACTTTTTTATGACTTTTTATGTCTTACTATACTATGTCGTTTTTATTCTTTACTATACTATGACTTTTTTTTTTTACATTTAATGCCTTACTTAACTATGACTTTTTTATTACGTTTTAAGCCTTACTATACTGTTTCATTTTTGACTTTTTATGCCTTACTTAACTATGACTTTTTTATGACTTGCTATAATATGTTGTTTTTATGACTTTTTATGCCTTAGTAAAATATGACTTTTTTATGACTTTTTATGCCTTACTAAAATATGACTTTTTTATGACTTTTTATGTCTTACTATACTATGACTTTTTAAGCCTTGCTATAATATGTTTTTTTTATGACTTTTTATGCCTTACTATACTGTCATTTTTATTACTTTTACTAAAATATGACTTTTTATTCTTTACTATATTATGACTTTTTATGCCTTGCTATACTATGTTGTTTTATGACTTTTTATGACTTACTAAAATATGACTTTTTTATGACTTTTTATGTCTTACTATACTATGACTTTTTATGCCTTGCTATACTATGACTTTTTATGCCTTACTAAAATATGAATTTTTTATGACTTTTTATGTCTTACTATACTATGACTTTTTATGCCTTACTATACTATGACTTTTTAAGCGTTACTATACTATGTCGTTTTTATAACTTTTATGTCTTACTATACTACGACTTTTTATGCTTTGCTATACTATGTCGTTTTTATGACTTTTCATGCCTTACTAAAATATGACTTTTTTATGACTTTTTATTCTTTACTATACTATGACTTTTTATACCTTACTATACTATGTCGTTTTTTTGACATTTTATGCCTTACAATGCTACGACTTTTTATACCTTACCAATACATGACTTTTTTAGGAATTTTTATGCCTTACTATAATGTCATTTTTGAGATTTTATGCCTTACTATACTATGACTTTTTATGCCTTACTATACTATTTCTTTTTATGCCTTACTATACTATGACTTTCTTATGACGTTTTAAGCCTCACTATACTATGACTTTTTATGCTTTGCTATACTATGTCGTTTTTATTACTTCTTATGCCTTACTAAACTATGACTTTTTTATGACTTTTTATTCTTTACTATAATATGAATTTTTACGCCTTACTATACTATGTCGTTTTTATTACTTTTTATGCCTTACTAAACTATGACTTTTTTATGACTTTTTATGTCTTACTATACTATGTCGTTTTTATTCTTTACTATACTATGACTTTTTTTTTTTACATTTAATGCCTTACTTAACTATGACTTTTTTATTACGTTTTAAGCCTTACTATACTGTTTCATTTTTGACTTTTTATGCCTTACTTAACTATGACTTTTTTATGACT
>NW_019467611.1:0-436 GCF_002814215.2 Seriola lalandi dorsalis
TGGCTGAAGGCACAGATGAAACTGCGCGTGCAGCATGTTCTCTGTAAGTATTTTCTCAATGTTTAATAAAAATGTTTTCAAGTATCAATGCTATGTACATGATTCAAAGTTGTCAACTATATTTTTCTTAACTAACAAAACCTTTTAATTTTTTCTCAACAGCATACTTCTGCCGACGTCTCCCAACAGAAAACCGGGTCAGCACCTGGATTGCTAAGTGGGGATGGAAGAAAAACCTCCCCATCTCTGCCAATATCATAAAGGAGTGGAAGCCCTCAGGATCTGTGGACATGGTCATGGATTCTAGACACATCCAGAAAATGACCATCTCTCAGAGGTGGAGAGGACTACTGGTCACCGATGTCAAAGGGAAAGGCAAGGGTGTCGTTGCCACCCGCAGATTTCAGACTGGTGAGGTGGTCTGTGATTACCATGG
>NW_019467612.1:0-387 GCF_002814215.2 Seriola lalandi dorsalis
ATTAACTGAGAGTGAACCAAATTCTCTTCAGAATCAGCAGCTACGACACAAGGCCAGCTGATTGTGTGTGTGACCCCACAGACACACACACTTACCCCAACATACACACATACACACACCTTTATATACTAGATTAGACATTGTGTTTTACTCTGCTCCATTGTAAATAAATGTCCTTAAGTATAACTTCTGGTGTGTTTAATGTTGCACAAGCGTGAATATTGCCAACCTCTACTTTGTAGAATTCCAATCCTTCAACTTTAACTTACTGTTGATATGGTAATTTGGTTATAGTTAGTAAACTCTAATTGTTAATCAGAGTTCCAGATTAATGGTAATAAATTGAGACTGAAACCATATTGGCTATTTTGCCTATTAGTTTAGGCT
>NW_019467613.1:0-382 GCF_002814215.2 Seriola lalandi dorsalis
TCCTCTTCCTCTCCTCTTCCTCTCCTCTTCCTCTCCTCTTCCTCTCCTCCTCTTCCTCTCCTCTTCCTCTCCTCTTCCTCTCCTCTTCCTCTCCTCTTTTCTTTGTCTCCTCCTCCTCTCCTCCTCTTCCTCTCCTCCTCTTCCTCTCCTCCTCTTCCTCTCCTCCTCCTCTCCTCCTCTCCTCCTCTTCCTCTCTTCCTCTTCTCTTCCTCTCCTCTTCCTCTCCTCTTTTCTTTGTCTCCTCTTCCTCTCCTCTTCCTCTCCTCCTCCTCCTCTCCTCCTCTTCCTCTCCTCTTCCTCTCCTCTTCCTCTCCTCTTTTCTTTGTCTCCTCTTCCTCTCCTCTTCCTCTCCTCCTCCTCCTCTCCTCCTCTTCCTCTCCTC
>NW_019467614.1:0-827 GCF_002814215.2 Seriola lalandi dorsalis
GTATGATAAGGAATCAATTCACATAGTGTAGTACTGCATAAAAATGCCAAAAGACCTTACAGTTTAATAATGCTTGAATTTATTAAAAAACGTCATAGTATACTATGGCGTAAAATGTCAAAAAAACATAATAGTATTTTAAGTTATAAATGGTAATAAAAACATCATAGTATGATAAGGAATGAACTCAAATAGTATAGTAAGCCATAAAAATGGCAAAAAACATCACTTTACAATATGGCATAAAAATGTCAAAAAACGTCATAGTATAGTATGGCAAAAAATGTCAAAAACACATAATAGTATTTTAAGTTATAAATGGTAATAAAAACATCATAGTATGATAAGGAATGAACTCAAATAGTATTGTAAGCCATAAAAATGCCAAAAAACCTTACAGTTCAATAATGCATGAATTTATTAAAAAACGTCATGGTATACTATGGCGTAAAATGTCAAAAAAACATAATAGTATTTTAAGTTATAAATGGTAATAAAAACATCATAGTATGATAAGGAATGAACTCAAATAGTATAGTAAGCCATAAAAATGCCAAAAAACATCATAGTATAGTATTGCAAAAAATGTCAAAAAACATCATAGTATAGTATGGCAAAAAATGTTAAAAAAACATCATAGTCTTTTAAGGCATAAAATGTCATAAAAACATCATAGTATGATAAGGAATCAACTCACATAGTGTAGTAAGGCATAAAAATGCCAAAAAACCTTACAGTTTAATAATGCATGAACTAATTAAAAAACGTCATAGTATACTATGGCAAAAAATGTCAAAAAAACATCATAGTATTTTAAGGCATAAACG
>NW_019467616.1:0-444 GCF_002814215.2 Seriola lalandi dorsalis
TATGCCTTATTATACTATGATGTTTTTTTGAAATTTAATGCCATACTATACTATGACGTTTTTTGCCATTTTTATGCTCTACTATAATATGACTTTTTTTGGCATTTTTATGCCTTACTATACTGTGACGTTTTGTGCCTGACTATACTATGACGTTTTTTTGTCATTTTTATGCCTTAGTATAGTATGACATTTTTTGAAATTTTATGCCATACTATAGTATGACGTTTTTTGCCATTTTTATGCTCTACTAGAATATGACTTTTGTCAGGTTTACACCACCTAAGACATTTAATACTGAAACACAGAAGAGAAAGACAAGGGCGTTATTTCTTACTCGCGAGGAGAACGGACAGAGATTTGCTCAGTTACAATCTCCAAACCCGCTCTGAGCAAACTCCACCGTCTCCTCTCTTTTTATTATCACACAAAGAATTCCAAACA
>NW_019467617.1:0-717 GCF_002814215.2 Seriola lalandi dorsalis
TTTTTATGCCTTACTATACTATGACGTTTTTTGAGGTTTTTATGCCTTAGTGTACGATGACATTTTTTGACATTTAATGCCTTACTATACTATGACGTTTTTTTAGGTTTTTATGCCTTACTATACTATGACGTTTTTATGACTTTTTATGCCTTATTATACTATGACGTTTTTATGATTTTTTATGCCTTACTATACTATGACATTTTTATGACTTTTATGCCTTACTATACTATGACGTTTTATGGGCTTTTTATACCTTACTATACTATGACTTTTTATGCCTTACTATACTATGATATTTTTATGACATTTTATGCCTTAGTATACGATGACATTTTTATGACTTTTATGCCTTACTATACTATGACGTTTTATGGGCTTTTTATACCTTACTATACTATGACTTTTTATGCCTTACTATACTATGATATTTTTATGACATTTTATGCCTTAGTATACGATGACGTTTTTATGACATTTATGCCTTACTATACTGTGACGTTTTTTGATGTTTTTATGCCTTACTATATTATGACTTTTTATGCCTATGACTTTTTATGACTTTTTATGCCTTGCCATACTTTGATGTTTTTTGAGGTTTTTATACCTTACTATAGTATGATTTTTTATACCTTACTATACTATGACTTTTTATGCCTTACTATACTGTGACATTTTTTTGATGTTTTTATGCCTTACTATACTATGACTTTT
>NW_019467618.1:0-389 GCF_002814215.2 Seriola lalandi dorsalis
GTGTGTGTGTGTGTGTGGTCAGGTGTTGAGAGTTGCTGAGCTCTGTGATTTTTAACTGATGTGTGATATCAGAGGAGCTGTTGGATACGAGCCCTCTGGCTTGTACCTCTGCCTTTTTCATCTCACCTCTCCTGCCAAGCGGGTGGTAATACACACATTCAGGTTGAGTGCACGAGTGTTTACATGCACTGAGGTGTGTGTGTGTGTGTGTGCGTGCGTGCGTGTGTGCGTGTGTGTGCATGCATGCATCTAGCGATTACTTCAATACAAGTTTTGTCCGACTACTGTCCATTCGCATGTTTCTCTCTCTTTCTCCGTGTATATGTGTGTGTGCATGGTGGCAGGGGCTTAGAGTTGTGTGTTCATGCCTGTGTATGTGTGTGTGTGTT
>NW_019467619.1:0-384 GCF_002814215.2 Seriola lalandi dorsalis
ACCAGAAGAGATTATGTTGTGTCAGACAGAACATGAGAAACATGTGCAGCCCGAACATCACACTATAAAATAAGCCACTATTACTGGTCATCTTACAGGAGCTAACGTTAGCATTAGCAGCTGTTTACTCACCAGTCTGGAAGAAACGTTGCGAGTTCAGCATCAAACTTGATTCCTTTACTCGCCAACATCTGTCTCCAGAGGTGGAAACAAACGCGGACGTTAAGTCATGTTAGCATGCTAAACAGCTAGCCCCCGGATTTCCAGAAGTTGCATGGTGTGGCTTTTAAACAGGATAGAGATGTGACATTTTGGTTGGTGAGAGGTGCTGGTAGGTGGACTCATCCTCAACCCCGTGTGTCGGCAGGCGGTCCGCTCCCTGAA
>NW_019467620.1:0-859 GCF_002814215.2 Seriola lalandi dorsalis
GTCTGTGTTCAGGTGAGTGTTTCCAGCCAATCAGGAGCCAGCAAACTCAACCTGTGACAAACACTGTCACACTAACCTTCATCTACCTGTCTGTGTCTACAGCGCTGGTTGCCATGGCAGCAGAGCTGATTCAGGACCAGTTATCATTGACCAGGAGAGTTGGTGAAACAGTCTCCTTCAGCTGTGGAGGAACTCAGCAGTGTGACACTGATTATGTAAACTGGTTCCAGAAGAAAGAGACAGAAACATTCAGTCGGATTCTGAATATGAGGAGAGATAATTGCAACATAGCTTCACGTTTCAATCATCCTCAGAAAAATGATTTCACAGCTGTTAAAAATCAGAACGTCTGTCAGTTGAAGCTAGAGAAAGTAAAACTCTCTCATTCAGCCTCCTACTACTGCTCCTGTTTTAAAAAAGGTCCCCACAGTGAGAAATGATCCCTGCAGCCTGAACAAAAACCTCCAGATGAACAGATGTCAAACAGTGTTTGTGACAGGAAGAGAGCAGGAAACCACAGCCCAGGTTCACATATTTCACCTCCAGCTCACACACTTTTTCTTGACTTTTCTATGATATTGATTGATATTTTGATGAGATATTTCAGCAGGTTTCCTGTTGTTCCACACAGTGAAGACAAAGAAGAAACACACAAGCACAATAATAAAAGAAGATGAAGAGAAAAGTATCAAAGGAACTCAATGAATCAAATGAGATCCAACAGAAAAGCTGGAAACAACAAACACACTTTAAATCATATCATGGATTGATCCTGTGGGATTGATACTTTCATCCTCACAACTTCCTCATTTGGGATGGATTCCTTTAGAAAATATCAATAGTAAAATAATAGAAATAC
>NW_019467621.1:0-429 GCF_002814215.2 Seriola lalandi dorsalis
TCAGTTGCTGGGCAGACTCCACTCAATGGTCATTCAATCCTCTAGTATCTACACCTCACTGTTCATCACTTCACCATCCAGCAACAATAATAATACTAATAATAACAATCATGATGATAATAACAACAACAATACTACGAGTACTACTACTAATAATCATAATAATAATATTAATTGATCTCCTGTGGGACTCAACACTACAACGGTACTGAGGAAAGCTCAGCGAAGCAGCTGACACAGTTTTCCGTCCCACAGGAGGATGTGATGCAGTTTCATGGTGCTGGGTTTGAGAGCGTCCCTGTTTAGCTCAGTCACACAGATAAACACACAAGTCCTAAAACTGTCTGATGTGGTCCAGATGTGGACAACAAACATCTGTAAATTACTATGTTTGCCTTCTCACAAACTGAATAAAGGTTTGACAAATTT
>NW_019467622.1:0-408 GCF_002814215.2 Seriola lalandi dorsalis
AGCTCCTTCCCTACATGCAACAGCCACAGCTGATTAGCCTATGCTTGTAGAAAGTAGTAGGACAACAGTTATAAGTAAGCAATTTGCAGACAGGGTACTCTGTGGAGCAGTTGTGCATTCAAATCTGATGCTACTGGAAAGTTAAGCATGGAAACAATAAGTAAACTTGCAGCTTATGGATGGATGGATGGATGGATGGATGGATGGATGGATGGATGGATGATGGATGGATGGATGGATGGATGGATTCAGGAGTATTCTGTGATATTTTCTAATCGTTACAAGCAATGATAACATGACTTTTATAAAATAATATAAAAAGCTAGCATTGCGCATAGCAAGTATCCAGGAGCATGAGGGTTGGGACCCCTGAGATAAAACTGAATGGACACCATTTGACAAAAAGTA
>NW_019467623.1:0-459 GCF_002814215.2 Seriola lalandi dorsalis
TTTTTATGACTTGCTATACTATGACATTTTTTGACATTTTTATCCCATACTATACTATGACGTTTTTATCCCTGACTATACTATGACATTTTTTGACATTTTTATCCCTTACTATACTATGACATTTTTTGACGTTTTTATGCCCTACTATATTATGACGTTTTTTGACATTTTTATCTCTAACTATACTATGACATTTTTTGACGTTTTTATGCCTTACTATATTATGACATTTTATGTCTTAGTATACTATGACGTTTTTTTGACATTTTTATGACTTGCTATACTATGACATTTTTTGACATTTTTATCCCATACTATACTATGACGTTTTTATCCCTGACTATACTATGACATTTTTTGACATTTTTATCCCTTACTATACTATGACATTTTTTGACGTTTTTATGCCCTACTATACTATGACGTTTTTTGACATTTTTTTGCCATACTATACTA
>NW_019467624.1:0-442 GCF_002814215.2 Seriola lalandi dorsalis
AATCCATACCTTGAGCTGTAACACAGCCAAAATGATCAGCAAATCAAAAAAGAAAAGTGAAGAAAATGTCCAAAAAAGGACAGAGGGACCCCTGAGGGTTAATAAATCCCATGAACCGCTATTTAAATTACCACTATTATGTTTTTTTCTGTGCTAAATTTAACATTACTGGGGAGGAGAGCAACGCGACTAGAAGTGACAGCGAGAGAGGGCTAGTTGTTCACTCTTGTTACCATGGCAACAAGAGTGAACGCTGGCGCAACTTGCTGCCGCTGCTCGCCGGTAACCTAACTTTTTAACTTTTAATATTTTTTTTTCAACTTCAACTTAAGTCAGAAGTTCTGACTTATTTTATAGTTTCTATAAACCTAATCGGACCTTGTAATTGCCTTCATTTGGAATATTTCTACGATCTACTGGCACTACGTCCGTGTGAGTCTTA
>NW_019467625.1:0-404 GCF_002814215.2 Seriola lalandi dorsalis
AAGGTGAGAGCAGATGAGTATACATGGTCTGAAAGAGAAGTAGTCCCTACATATTTTGTGTGCATATGTGTGAATGGCTGGCAGTTGTAACTTCAGAAAAGCCACTAAAGTCCAACTGCTCCTCTAACTACACACTTATTTGCAGCATGTTTGGACACAGAGGAAGAAATTCAGTGGACGCAGGCGAGAGAAAGGGGGGGACGGAAACATATTTCCACGTTCTTTTATCAAAATTCAATCTTCTTGTAAAACTAAATATGTGTGCTCATGTCAGCACGCCTCCACCAGTTTTAACCAATAACATCCGGTGAAGAAGGTTGTAACTGGAGCTATGTCAAGAGCAAAATGACTTCAAAACACTTAGAGGCTCATGCAGCTGATGCAGCTTTTTTTTTTTTTTTTTT
>NW_019467626.1:0-453 GCF_002814215.2 Seriola lalandi dorsalis
AGAAACATGACTTTGGTCTCCGTCCTCATCTGGACTCTCCTCTGCTGCTGCTTCACAGGTAAAGTCCAGAGAATCAAACTCCTCTCCTCCATCAACATCCGTCCCTCTGAAATGAAGCCGACAAAACCATGACGCTGCTTTATGTTTCTGTCTCTGTGTCCTCAGAGTCCAGAGGACAGGTCACAGTGACTCAGCCTGGAGCAGTGAGATCTGCTCTGGGACGCTCCGCCACCATCAGCTGTAGGACCAGTCATCAGGTTGAGAGCTGTAGCAGTGCTAATTGTTTGAGCTGGTACCAACAGAAAGATGGAGAAGCTCCTAAACTGCTCATTTACTATACTAACCAAAGAGCATCAGGGATTCCAGGTCGTTTTACAGGCAGTGGATCAAACACTGACTTCACTCTGACCATCAGTGGAGTCCAGGCTGAAGATTCAGGAGTTTACTACTGTC
>NW_019467627.1:0-478 GCF_002814215.2 Seriola lalandi dorsalis
TTTGACATTTTTTGCCATACTATACTATGACGTTTTTTGGCATTTTATGCCATACTATTCTATGATGTTTTTTAAAATTTTTAGGCCTTACTTTACTATGTCGTTGTATCCCCTACCATACTTTGACATTTCTATGACATTTTATGCCTTAAAATGCTATAGTGTTTTTTGACATTTTTTGCCATACTATACTATGATGTTTTTTGGCATTTTATGACATACTAAACTATGATGTTTTTTAACATTTTTAGGCCTTATTTTACTATGTAGTTTTATCCCCTACCATACTATGACGTTTTTATGACCTTTTATGCCTTAAAATGCTATTGTGTTTTTTGACATTTTTTGCCATACTATACTATGACATTTTTTGCCATACTATACTATGACTATACAATGATGTTTTTTAACATTTTTAGGCCTTATTTTACTATGTCATTGTATCCCCTACCATACTATGACGTTTTTATGACCTTTT
>NW_019467628.1:0-335 GCF_002814215.2 Seriola lalandi dorsalis
AGATGAAAAGTAACAAAGCAGGCGATCTGTGGCACACTCAAAATTCACAACAACAGAGTTCACTGTCAAATCCTTTTTGACCTCTGGGTCATCTGGAGGAATCACATCAAGATCGGCATCCAACTTAGGCCAAACCTCCTTTGGCTCACAGAGAAACTTTGGACCATTTATCCATCTCTTGCCTCTTAGGAAAATCTTTGCCCTCATTCCTCTTGATGCATCGTTTGCCGGATTCTCCTTTGATCCAACATATCTCCACTGATCGAGATTTGCCGCTTCTCTGATGAAGGCGACTCTGTTTGCGACAAAAGTGTGAAATCGCCTGGTTTCATTAC
>NW_019467629.1:0-433 GCF_002814215.2 Seriola lalandi dorsalis
ATAGAATAGATAAATCAGGGCTGCCAGGAAAGTTGAAACTGTGGTGTCTGCAGTTTGGGTTATTTCCCAGGTTGATGTGGCCAATGTCTGTATATGAGATTCCAATATCCACTGCAGAAAAAATGGAAAAATTAGTTAGCTTTTACATTAGGAAGTGGCTAGGTGTTCCTAGATGTTTAAGCACAGTGGCACTGTATGGGAAAGGCATTCTTCAGCTCCCAGTAACTAGTCTAGTGGAGGAGTTTAAATGTACCAAGGTTAGGACAGAGCTCCTGTTATCTGGGAGCAAAGATGTGGTAGTTAGTAAGGTGGTTCCAAACCCAATCAAGGGGAGAAAGTGGAATCCAAGAATCGCAGTGCAGGAGGCAGAAGCAATGCTTAGGCATACAGAGATTGTGGGTAATGTCCAAATAGGCCGGGGAGGCTTGGGGCT
>NW_019467630.1:0-648 GCF_002814215.2 Seriola lalandi dorsalis
TATGGCAAAAAAAAAAAAAAAAAAACGTCGTAGTACAGTATGGCAAAAAAAAACGTCAAAGTATAGTATGGCAAAAAAAACAAAAAAAACGTCATAGTATAGTATGGCAAAAAAAAGCAAAAAAAACGTCATAGTATAGTAAGGCAAAAAAAACCCCAAAAAAATGATCATAGTATAGTATGGCATAAAAAAAAACGTCATAGTATGGTATGACAAAAAAAAAAAAAACAATGTCATAGTATAATATGGCAAAAACAAACGTCATAGTATAGTATGGCAAAAAAAAACCAAGAAACGTTATAGTATAGTATGGCAAAAAAAAAAACGTCATAATATAGTATGACAAAAAAAATTAAAAAAACAATGTCGTAGTATAGTATGGCAAAAAAACCCCAAAAAAACTCATAGTATAGTATGACAAAAAAAATTAAAAAAACAATGTCATAGTATAGTATGGCAAAAAAAACAAAAAAAACGTCATAGTATAGTATGACAAAAAAAAAAAAAAAAAAGTCATAGTACAGTATGGCAAAAAAAAACGTCATAGTATAGTATGGCAAAAAAAATAAATAAATAAATCATAGTATAGTATGGCAAAAAAACAAAAAAAACGTCATAGTATAGTATGGCAAAAAAACCCCAAAAAAC
>NW_019467631.1:0-358 GCF_002814215.2 Seriola lalandi dorsalis
GTTTTGTTCTATGAACATTTACCCTGTGTGGTTTTACACGACGCGTCGACACTAAAATTCCACGTCGAATAATCTTTATAATCGACAATGTCGATTACGTCGGATAATCGTCCCAGCCCTATTATAGTATATAGACTAGATATAGATATCCCAATTAATCTGATATAAACTAATGTTCCTGCCTCAGTGTTTTATATACCCTTGTCCCCTGTTTGAAATATCTATTTGTTCATTATTAAAAATTAAGCAAATGTTTGGTCCACTTATTTTTCAGTCTGTACAGATAAGTTTCTCCTGAGACATTTCCTCAGAAAGTGTGGTGTGTCTTAAGAGTTTTTTTTTTTTTTTTTTAATTTTT
>NW_019467632.1:0-419 GCF_002814215.2 Seriola lalandi dorsalis
GCAGTGTGCAGGGGAAGGTGGGATGGTATCAGGATTGTGGGTTGAAGTCTCGTGAGGTGCAGAGAAGAGACTCACTGGCTATCGCAACCCGAACTGGCCTCAGACCAGCTGTCTTAACCCTCGCCCTGTCGGAAATGGGTCCACAACCCCGCCGTCTTACTACGACGCACTTAACTCATACACATATAAAACTGCGGTGCATTTTCAACGTCTGCATCTGCATCTGAATCCGCATCTGCACCCACGAACTGCTCGTCTCCCAGTTACACTGCTGGCAGGCCGGGTGAGAAGGTGGAGGCTGGGTGGATGGGTGGGGGGGATTAGCGGTAGGACTGGGCTGAATGTGTCTCCTGGTTGCTTACTCCCTTGTTTGCATTAGTGGTAGGCTGTTTATAGCGCGTGTCTGTGTGTGTGTGTGT
>NW_019467634.1:0-420 GCF_002814215.2 Seriola lalandi dorsalis
CCTTGGCCCCTCACAGAGCCGCAGTTTATAGTCTGTAATAAGAGATAACAAAACAAACATTTACATATAAATCAAATGATTTACAATATCAAGTTAAACAACGGGGTGTTGGCCCGAAATTGCAGTTATTTAGCCCAAATTTGTGTTTTAGTAGTTATTGATGGTCATAACAAAAGAAGTGGCAAGCGCTCCACCTAGTGGAGATAAACGAATTGTGCGTCCCAACTTTTATATCGACACCCTCTTAAAATAATGGCCTAAGTCATTTTTTCAGGTTTTTCAGGAAACACAAAAAACTCAACAAAAGAGTCACACTTTTGACATAGGCCATTATACAACCGGGGGTAGAATTGCATGTTCCCCTCAACTGAGGATTCAGGCGATTTTACCAGAGGTGGCCAGCATCATGAGGGGGTGATT
>NW_019467635.1:0-360 GCF_002814215.2 Seriola lalandi dorsalis
ACCAAGTCCACACGAAACCAAGTCCACACGAAACCAAGTCCACACGAAACCAAGTCCACACGTAACCAAGTCCACACGAAACCAAGTCCACACGAAACCAAGTCCACACGAAACCAAGTCCACACGAAACCAAGTTCACACGAAACCAAGTCCACACGAAACCAAGTCCACACGTAACCAAGTCCACACGAAACCAAGTCCACATGTAACCAAGTCCACATGGAACCAAGTCCACACGTAACCAAGTCCACACGAAACCAAGTCCACACGTAACCAAGTCCACACGTAACCAAGTCCACATGAAACCAAGTCCGCATAAAGGTCAAGGTTACTGTGATCTCACAAAACATGTTTTTGGTC
>NW_019467636.1:0-1558 GCF_002814215.2 Seriola lalandi dorsalis
ATGATTCAGTGAGACTGTTCTATTTGTGTGACAGACCTGCATCACTCAATGAAGAAAATATTAGGGTTTTGTAAAATTTTATTTACAGAGAAACACACAACTCCTTTAAATTACAACTGTGAGAAATGACTCACATTGCAAAAACAAAAAACATTGCATCCAACTGTTGTAACTAAATTATTGCATTGAATGCTCATCAGAAAAACAATAGACACTGTTTTTTAATACTCACACTGTTTTAACAACTCTGGCAGTTATCTTGCTGCCAATTGATAGTGTACACATTGTCTCTGTATCCGTGAAGCTCCAAAAAGTTCGAATGGACCCTTGTATGTCTCCACTGTCTGTGTACATATTCGCAGCTTTGTGCACACGCGGAGTAAGGGTTGTCAGTTAATGGGAACAATGCAGACGGTCACCTCCATTTGCAAGATCATCAAAGTCTGGCGTCATGTGTGATGTTGCAATGCGCAACACAGAGGACACATGTTCATCCGTCAGACGTGATCTGTAACGTGACTTGTTATAGTTCATCACGGAAAATGTTTGTTCGCAGACATAGGTGGAGCCAAACAAAACAAGCATCCTTCGTACATGCCTGCGCAGGTTCGGGAACTGCGTTTCGTTCAGTGCACCATAGAAGCTGTCCAGTGTGGAGGTGCTGAACTTCTCTCTCAGAATCAGATCGCACTGGATGTCAATCAGTTCGAGTTGCACATCTGGGGGCGCTTTCTCGCTGTCGAATGAGAAGGGAGTGGACACCAGCTCCAGTTCTGCATTAATCTTCTCAAAGTCAGAGAAACGGCGGTTGAACTCAGTGTGGAGGTGTGTCAGAGTAGTGGAGTATCTGTCAGTGTGGCGGGGTGGCACATTCAGTGTAGCCAGCGTTGGGAAATGTGTGAAACACTTGTTGCTCATATGTCGAGAAAACAGGATCAGCTTGGCTTTGAACGCTGTCACGTGTGAATACAGCTCATGCACAAATGCGTTCTTCCCCTGTAACTTCACATTTAGGTCATTTAGATGGCTCAGTACATCCACCCCAAATGCAAAGTCACACATCCAATCCAAGTCTTGCAACTCGGTAAACTCGTCTGCTTTACCTACATTCCCCAGGAACGTCATGATCTCTCCTCTCAACTCCCACACACGATGAAGCACCTTTCCCAGGCTCAGCCAGCGAACATTGGAGTGGTACAGCACGTCCGTGTGCTCTGCTCCACTTTCCTCCAGCAGCTGAATAAACTGGCGGTGGTTGAGCCCTCGGGCCCGGATTAAGTTTACGAGTTTTACCACCGTTTTGGTGACATGATCCAGTTGCAACACAGATTTACACCGGGGTTTCTTGGTGAATGATGCAGTGTAGGAAAATCAAATCTGAGTTGGGATTGTCATCTTTCACCCGGTCCTGTATCCTCCGCAAAAGCCCGACGTTTTTACCGGTGAGGTTCGGAGATCCATCAGTTGTCACGTTCAGTAATTTAATCCATGGCAGGTTGAATTTCTCCAAACATCCTGACACGCAACAGATCGTATAGCACTTTTCACCTCTGTGGAT
>NW_019467637.1:0-1808 GCF_002814215.2 Seriola lalandi dorsalis
TTTTTATGCCTTACTATACTATGACGTTTTTATGAATTTTTATGCCTTACTATACTATGACCTTTCAGCCTTACTATACTATGTGATTTTTATAAATTTATATGCCTTACTATACTATGACCTTTCAGCCTTACTATACTATGTGATTTTTGTGAATTTATATGCCTTACTATACTATGTCGTTTTTATGCCTCACTATACTATGTCGTTTTTTTGACTTTATATGCCTTACTATACTATGTGATTTTTGTGAATATTTATGCCTTACTATACTATGTCGTTTTTGTGCCTTACTATACTATGTCTTTTTATGCCTTACTATACTATGACGTTTTAAATGACTTTTTATGCCTTACTATACTATGTGATTTTTGTGAATTTTTATGCCTTACTATACTATGTCGTTTTTTATGCCTTATTATACTATGTAGCTTTTATGCCTTACTATACTATGTCATTTTCATGAATTTCTATGCCTTATTATACTATGATGTTTTTCTGACTTTTTATGCCTTACTATACTATGACTTTTTATGCCTTACTATACTATGTCGTTTTTATGAATTTTTTATGCCTTACTATACTATTACGTTTTTATGACTTTTTATGCCTTACTATACTATGGCGTTTTTGTGAATTTATATGCCTTACTATACTATGTCGTTTTTATGACTTTTTATGCCTTACTATACTATGTCGTTTTAATGAATTTTTATGCCTTACTATACTAAGTCGTTTTTATGACTTTTTATACATCACTAGACTATGTCGTTTTTATGACTTTTTATGTCTCACTATACTATGTCGTTTTTATGACTTTTTATGAGTTACTATACTATGACGTTTCTTATAAATTTTTATGCCTTAATATATTGTTACGTTTTTATGACTTTTTATGCCTTAATATACTATGTAATTTTTATGACTTTTTATACCTTACTATACTATGACTTTTTATGCCTTACTATACTATGACTATTTATGCCTTATTATACTATGTAGCTTTTATGCCTTACTATACTATGTCATTTTCATGAATTTTTATGCCTTACTATACTATGATGTTTTTATGACTTTTTATGCCTTACTATACTATATCGTTTTTATGACTTTTTATGCCTCACTATACTATGTGGATTTTGTGAATTTTTATGCCTTACTATACTATGTCGTTTTTATGACTTTTTATGCCTTACTATACTATGTCGTTTTTATGAATTTTTATGCCTTACTATATTATTACTTTTTTATCACTTTTTATGCCTTACTAGACTATGACTTTTTGTGCCTTACTATACTATGACGTTTTTATGATTTTTTTGCATTAATATACAATTACTTTTTATGCCTTAATATAATATGACCTTTTTTCGAATTCTTATGCCTTACTATACTATTTCGCTTTTGTCAATTTTTATGCCTTACTATACTATGTCGTTTTTATGACTTTTTATGCCTTACTATATCATGTGATTTTTATGAATTTTTATGCCTTAATATATTATTACGTTTTTATGACTTTTTATGCCTTACTATACTATGACTTTTTATGCCTTACTATACTATGTTGTTCTTATGACTTTTTATACCTTACTATACTATGACTTTTTATGCCTTACTATACTATGACTATTTATGCCTTACTATACTATGTTTTTTTATGCCTTACTATACTATGTTGTTTTTATGACTTTTTATACCTTACTATACTATGACTTTTTATGCCTTACTATACTATGACTTTTTATGCCTTACTATATCATGTGATTTTTATGAATTTTTATGCCTTAATATATTATTACGTTTTT
>NW_019467638.1:0-433 GCF_002814215.2 Seriola lalandi dorsalis
AGGCATAAAATGTCATAAAAATGTCACAGTATAGTAAGGCATAAAATTTCATAAAAATGTCATAGTATAGTAAGGCATAAAATGTCATAAAAATGTTATAGTTTAGTAAGTCATAAAATTTCATAAAAATGTCATAGTATAGTAAGGCATAAAATGTCATAGTATAGTAAGTCATAAAATTTCACAAAAACGTCATAGTATAGTAAGGCATAAAATGTCATAAAAATGTTATAGTTTAGTAAGTCATAAAATTACATAAAAATGTCACAGTATAGTGAGGCATAAAATGTCATAGTATACTAAGGCATAAAATGTCATAAAAATGTCACAGTATAGTAAGGCATAAAATTTCATAAAAATGTCATAGTATAGTAAGGCATAAAATGTCATAAAAATGTTATAGTTTAGTAAGTCATAAAATTTCATAAAAATG
>NW_019467639.1:0-575 GCF_002814215.2 Seriola lalandi dorsalis
GTGAATGTGATTGGCCATGATTATCACAAGCTGTAACATGCCCATGTGGAATGTGGGTTATGAAAAAGTTTTCTATCTGATCCCAGCCCATTTCCAGGTGTGCCAGGTGCTGCTACGCACAAAAGTGCTCATTGCACATCTTCAGCAAACTGGGCAGGGTTCACTTGACTTCGCTGCCAGATTAAGAAATGAAAGCCCTAAATGACTACATCTTGAAATGTCTAAACAGCCAAACCGTGCACAATCCCACCCTATTTCCAAGTGCTCTACGCGCTGCTAGGCACAGACACCCCAAGTGCTCATGGCACATCCTTAGCGAACTGGGCAAGGAACACCTGTCTTCACTCTGTCGCACTGGCGGATTAGGAGATGAAATCCCTAAGTACTACGTCTGGAAACGCGTAAACTGGTGATCCGTGTATGAGGAAAACTCGGGAGCTCAACTGTTTTGGACATCATGTCTACAATGTTACAGTTCAGTACAGTTCCTGTTATAATGTTCATGTCAGAAGTGGGATTCGAACCCACGCCTCCAGAGGAGACTGCGACCTGAACGCAGCGCCTTAGACCGCTCG
>NW_019467640.1:0-321 GCF_002814215.2 Seriola lalandi dorsalis
GGACACAGTATAATAAGACTTGAAAATGCCAAAAAAACGTCATGGTATAGTATGGCTTAAAAATGTCAAAAAAACGTCACAGTATAGTATGGCGTACAAATGTCCAAAAACGTCATAGTATAGTATGGCATAAAACGTCAAAAAAACAACATAGTATATTAAGGCATAAAAGGTGATATTAATGTCAAAGTATGGTAAGGAATGAAACGACACAGTATAGTAAGTCATAGAAAAGTGAAAAACGACATATTATAGAGTGGTATAAAAATGTGAAAAACGCCATAGTATAGTATGGCATAAAACGTCAAAAAAAAAAAAAAA
>NW_019467641.1:0-430 GCF_002814215.2 Seriola lalandi dorsalis
TCTTCAGACTGTTCATCTGCAGATACAGCTGCTGTCTGCTGTTGTCTCTAGAGATGGTAAACCGGCCTTGGACAGACTGAGAGTAGGATTTGCTGCTACCAGTGCCATGCCAGGCAATCCACTCCATTTCTTTTCCAGGAGCCTGTCTGATCCAGTGCATATTGTAGCTGCTGAATGAGAATCCAGAGGCTGTACAGGTCAGTCTGTGGGATTCTCCAGAACCAGAAACACTGGTTCAGATTCTGTCAGAGTCTGACCATCAACACCTGTCAAGATAAAACAGCATCAGTCATTTGATATAACTTGAGAAACTTTTGAAGAAAAATTCAACTCAAATCAGTGAAAATCTTCACCTGCCCAGCAGAGAGTTAACAGCAGCAGTCCTGTCCTATAGTCCATCATGTTAAACTGTGTGTCCACTGTTCTCTGT
>NW_019467642.1:0-460 GCF_002814215.2 Seriola lalandi dorsalis
TAAAAACATGAAAAGATGTCATAGTATAGTAAGGCATAAAAACGCCAAAAAACGTCATAGTATACTAAGGCATAAAAAATGTTAGTATAGTAAGGCATAAAAACGTGAAAAGATGTCATAGTATAGTAAGGCATGAAAAATGTAAAAGTATAGTAAGGCATAAAAACGCCAAAAAAACGTCATAGTATAGTAAGGCATAAAAATGCCAAAAAAGGTCATAGTATTCTAAGGCATAAAAAATGTTAGTATAGTAAGGCATAAAAACGTGAAAAGATGTCATAGTATAGTAAGGCATGAAAAATGTAAAAGTATAGTAAGGCATAAAAACGCCAAAAAAACGTCATAGTATAGTAAGGCATAAAAATGCCAAAAAAGGTCATAGTATACTAAGGCATAAAAAATGTTAGTATAGTAAGGCATAAAAACGTGAAAAGATGTCATAGTATAGTAAGGCATGAAA
>NW_019467643.1:0-736 GCF_002814215.2 Seriola lalandi dorsalis
TCAATTTTAGGCAGCTTTCAGTGCTGGGTCAGAGGTCAAATCTGGTCTCTATATTTAAGCTATTTCATGATAGCATTATCTGATTTACTGGAGTAATACCTCATTGTAAAGCTTAGATTCTCTTCTTTCCTACAAGTGTTGGCTCTATATCCTATCACAAAGCTCATGTTATTAACCAGACATTTAATGTGGTCAATTTTAGGCAGTTTTCAGAGCTGGTTCAGAGGTCAAATATGGTCTCTATGTTTAAGCTGCTATTTCAGGATAGCATTATCTGATTTACTGGAGTAATACCTCATTGTAAAGCTTATATTCTATTCTTTCCAACATGCGTTGGCTTTCCATCCTATCACAAACCTCTTGTTATTAACCAGACATTTAATGTGGTCAATTTTAGGCAGCTTTCAGTGCTCAGTCAGAGGTCAAATCTGGTCTCTATATTTAAGCTGCTATTTCAGGATAGCATTATCTGATTTAGTGGAGTAATACCTCATTGTAAAGCTTAGATTCTTTTCTTTCCAACAAGTGTTGTCTTTCCATCCTATCACAAAGCTAGGTCGCTGCTGGGGAACATTCGTCCGTCAAAAAGGGGGGAGAAGGGGGAAGGAGGAAAAAAAGGGAAAAATGAGAAAGAAAGATAGAAATGAAGTGAACATTTTATTTTATATCCATGACTACTTGATGGATGCATTTCTTGCTGCCTGAAGACAAGTAGCAAGCTTTTCATGTTTTTAAA
>NW_019467644.1:0-375 GCF_002814215.2 Seriola lalandi dorsalis
CCCTCTTGCCCACACTTAAAGCAATGTCTGCAGGAGTCACCTATCTGAGCTTCCTGACACGCCCTACAACCCCTGGGCCGACTACGGCTGGGTGTGAACATTTTCTCTGTCGGTCTAGCTTGTGTGGCCTCCACTGTCTGTAACATCAACTTTTTAAGTTCTAGAACCTCAGCCTTGAGTGCTTCAATTGGGTCTGTCTCTGTTTTGGGTCCCAAAACAGAGACACGTTACACTTTAGATGCTCACACAAGGAAATGAGCTCCTTCTCCTCCAGTGTCAGCAGTATCCTGCTTACGTCGTCCCTTGCTTCCTCCATGGTCCTCCTTTTCTCTGTCCGTTTATGCTTCTATGCGACTGGGCCGTGGGCTGAATCAA
>NW_019467645.1:0-517 GCF_002814215.2 Seriola lalandi dorsalis
CCTCTAAGTTACCCAACCAAAGTGAAGAGCATTAGAGTTTATTTCGCATCAACCCGCAAGAGACGCCAGCAGAGACACATCTGCACGACCTCCTGCAGAGAAGCCGAGCAGAAATCAAGAGAGCCCGAGACAGAAAGTCTCCTGGCAAACTCCACCAGAGCTGAACCGCTGAGACACCGGCAGAATCAGTCATCGTGATAACGGGACACGGCCTCCAGGAGAATCCACCTAGACCCCGCGTCTCCAGGGTTACCACGGCAACCACAGCCACCTGGGTTCCAGCCGAGGGTCTTCAGCTACAGCGCAACTCACAGTAGGCCGGTCTTAACACTCTGCACGTGACTGGGTTGATGTCGAAATATAGCAATATTTAATCATCAAACCTAATTCTTAGATGTAGCATCATTAGCTGTATAGTCATAGTGTATAGCCATAACATATTCTCTCCCACCATTGCCAACTCATCACACTGCTCATTCATTATATTATTTTCATCTTTATGATTATTACACCTTGC
>NW_019467646.1:0-381 GCF_002814215.2 Seriola lalandi dorsalis
CACACACACACACACACACACACACACATACACACACACACACACACATACACACACACACACACACACAGAAACACACATACACACACACACACACACACACACAGAAACCCACACACAGACACACATGCACAGAAACACACACACACACACACTGTATTAAAGTGCAGCTTGTGTTGATGCTGTATGGGGATGCAGCTAGGCTAACAGTTTCCACCTGCTTCAGGTGTTTGTGCTAAGCTAAGCTAACGGGTCCAGGAGTCACTGAGCTGAGACTGACGTCCTCAGAGAACAGGGGCTGATGAAAAGTGACGCTGTGTCTTTAAGAGAAACGGTGGACAGTGAGACCCAGCTGAGGTCTCGGGGGACGGCAGCTGTTCA
>NW_019467647.1:0-427 GCF_002814215.2 Seriola lalandi dorsalis
TACTATACTATGACGTTTTTTGGCATTTTTATGAATTATTATACTATGTTGTTTGATTCCTTGCCATACTATGACGTTGTTATGACCTTTTATGCCTTAATATACTACATTGTTTTTTCGACATTTTTTGCCATACTATACTATGACGTTTTTTGGCATTTTTATGACTTACTATACTATGATGTTTTTGGGCATTTTTATGAATTATTATACTATGTTGTTTGATTCCTTGCCCTACTATGACGTTGTTATGACCTTTTATGCCTTAATATACTACATTGTTTTTTTGACATTTTTGCCATACTATACTATGACGTTTTTTGGTATTTTTTGCCATACTATACTATGACGTTTTTTTGGTATTTTTATGACTTGTTATAATATGTTGTTTGATTCCTTGCCATACTATGACGTTGTTATGACCTTT
>NW_019467648.1:0-373 GCF_002814215.2 Seriola lalandi dorsalis
TTGGGGTCATCAGGTGGGAACCTCCTTTCACCAGTGTTTCGTCTAGTTGGTCCCACGACACCTCCAGGAGGCAGGACAGTGATCACTGGCGTCCCAGAGTCACTCCCCTAATGCCAGCCATCACTGCTCCTCACACCAAGACTATTTTCTTTATCTTGCCTATGCTACCACAAACAACACCATCATCAACTGACAAAACACACTAACAGATTAAGCAGATTCAGCAAACAAAATCCCCTAAACAGTTGGAGAAAGTGGTGGCCATTTTGAATGAGGGAGGTAGAGTCAAGGAGAGATGCCTTTTGAGCTAAACTCTCCCCCGCCGGGTTAGGCTGTGCTCTACCCCCCCTACTCCCCCACTCTCCAAGACATC
>NW_019467649.1:0-315 GCF_002814215.2 Seriola lalandi dorsalis
GAAAAATGCCGGGGTTGTCGGACGATGCTGTCTCATCGCGGTCTCGCAATGCCAGCTCAAAAGCTCCACAGAATTTCACACACTCGATCCTCGGTCCAGCTCTTCATAGTGTTTTCTGACCGCGATCCTGTGTCCTTCATCCAGCTGCGCAGCTCTGCTAGTCCTGCCTAGCACGGCTAGCTTGACGGCGTTGTTCATGTGCACCTTCGAGCATTCATGTTTTTAAATCCGCTGATAAATGGTTTAGGTCTCTAACTCCTGTTACAGTCCATGTAATATCTGCCCCCGGCATTTTAAAAAGTAAACACGGGAAGC
>NW_019467650.1:0-441 GCF_002814215.2 Seriola lalandi dorsalis
AGAGAGAGAGAGAGACAGAGAGAGAGGGAGAGAGAGAGAGAGACAGAGAGAGAGAGACAGAGAGAGAGGGAGAGAGAGAGACAGGGAGAGAGGGAGAGAGAGAGACAGGGAGAGAGAAAGAGAGAGACAGAGAGAGAGAGGGCAGAGGGAGAGGGAGAGGGAGAGAGAGAGAGAGAGAGAGACAGAGAGAGAGAGAGACAGAGAGAGAGGGAGAGAGAGAGAGAGACAGAGAGAGAGGGAGAGAGAGAGACAGGGAGAGAGGGAGAGAGAGAGACAGGGAGAGAGAAAGAGAGAGGGAGAGAGAGGGTGAGAGAGAGACAGAGAGACTGAGAGAGACAGAGAGAGGGAGAGAGACAGGGAGAGAGAGGGAGAGGGAGAATCTGTTAATCTCCTTAGCTTCATTAAAACAGATAGAAGCAGATTAGCAGGAGGTGCATGTAA
>NW_019467651.1:0-957 GCF_002814215.2 Seriola lalandi dorsalis
ATGATGTTTTTTGGCATTTTTGTGCCTTACAATTCTATTTCATTCGATGCCTTACCATACTATGACGTTTTTAAAACCATTTATGCCTTAATATATTATGATGTTTTTTGGCATTTTTGTGCCATACAATACTATGACGCTTTTTGGCATTTTGTATGCCTTATAATACTATTTTACTTGATTCCTTAACATACTATGACGTTTTTATGACTTTTTATGCCATACTATACTATGATGTTTTTTGGCATTTTTGTGCCTTACAATTCTATTTCATTCGATGCCTTACCATACTATGACGTTTTTATGATCTTTTATTCCTTAATATACTATGATGTTTTTTTGATATTTTATGTCATACTATACTGTGACGTTTTTTTGGCATTTTTATGCTTTGCTATACTATGTTGTTTCATTCCTTACCATACTATGACGTTTTTATGACCTTCTATGCCTTAATATACTATGATGTTTTTTTGACTTTTTATGCCATACTATACTATGACGATTTTTTGACATTTTTATGCCATACTATACTATGACGTTTTTTGGCATTTTATATGCCTTACAATACAATTTTAATTGATACCTTACCATACTATGATGTTTTTATGACATTCTATGCCTTAATGTACTATGATGTTTTTTTGACTTTTTATGCCATACTGTACTATGACGGTTTTTTTTATATATTTTATGTCATACTATACTGTGACGTATTTTTGGCATTTTTATGCCTTGCTATACTATGTTGTTTCATTCCTTGCCATACTATGACGTTTTTATGACCTTTTATGCCTTAATATACTGTAATGATTTTTTGACTTTTTATACCATACCATACTATGACGTTTTTTGGCATTTTTATGCTATACTTTTCCATTACGTTTTTTTTGCATTTTTATGCCTTACAACACTATTTGAATTGATTCCTTACCATACTATGACGCTTTTTCACAT
>NW_019467652.1:0-427 GCF_002814215.2 Seriola lalandi dorsalis
GTCATAGTATGGCAAGGAAACAAATAACAAATTTAAGTAAGTCATAAAAATGCCGAAAACCTTCATAGTATTATATGGCATAAAAATGCCAAAAAACGTCATAGTATACTATGGCATAAAATGTCAAAAAAACATCATAGTATATTAATACATTAAAGGTCATAATAACGTTACAGTATGGCAAGGAAACAAAAAACAAAGTAAAGTAAGTCATAAAAATGCCATAAAACGTCATAGTATAGTATGGCATAAAAATGCCAAAAAACGTCATAGTATACTATGGCATAAAATGTAAAAAAAACGTCATAGTATATTAATGCATTAAAGGTCATAATAAGGTCATAGTATGGCAAGGAAACAAAAAACAAAGTAAAGTAAGTCATAAAAATACCAAAAAATGTCATAGTATAGTATGGCATAAAAATGA
>NW_019467653.1:0-386 GCF_002814215.2 Seriola lalandi dorsalis
ATGAAGCAGGAGGAGCTGGCTGACTGTCTGCAGAGCAGTAAGAGGATTTAACATGATGGAGGAATGAGACGTTTACTGACCAGATGGAGGGAAATATGTTCATTTACTCATTCTTCAGGGGAAGAAAATGTTGAAACATTGACTTTTTAATTCATTCACTGATTTTATTTATTCTTTGTCATTCAGAGAGTCCTGCTGCAGTTTGTCGACAACAGCTCAAATCTGACCTGAAGAAGAAGTTCCAGTGTGTGTTTGAGGGGATCTCTAAAGCAGGAAACCCAACCCTTCTGAACCAGATCTACACAGAGCTCTACATCACAGAGGGAGGGACTGGAGAGGTCAATGATGAACATGAGGTCAGACAGATTGAAACAGCATCCAGGAAA
>NW_019467654.1:0-436 GCF_002814215.2 Seriola lalandi dorsalis
GCACTAAAAGGTCTATAAAGTGATTAAACACATGGACACTCTGAACACCCAACTCAGTATCTCTGAGCACTATGTTTATTGCGGATGATTTATGTCGCCAGGTTTTAGCGCCAAAGCTGACATCGTTTGTCCATTAAGTAGCAAAAGGACAAAAAGGACATTATGTTTTTGTGGGTGGAAGGTAAAGAGTGTAGCATGTCTGACTTCTGTGCCGGACTGTACATCACTATCGACACCCTCTTAAAATAATGGCCTAAGTCATTTTTTCAGGTTTTTCAGGAAACACAAAAAACTCAACAAAAGAGTCACACTTTTGACATAGGCCATTATACAACCGGGGGTAGAATTGCATGTTCCCCTCAACTGAGGATTCAGGCGATTTTACCAGAGGTGGCCAGCATCATGAGGGGGTGATTTAGGCAAAAAAAACATTTTT
>NW_019467655.1:0-358 GCF_002814215.2 Seriola lalandi dorsalis
AAAAGGCTGGGTCTGTGCTTGGCAGGAGTTTGGACTCACTCAGGACTGCTGTGGAGAGACCCATGCAATGTAAATGGAGGTCATCTTGGACAATACCAACCATCCTCTCTACAACATTCTGGCGGCAGCTATAGGTGCAGCAAACATCTCATCTCACTGCACCGCAGAACAGGGAAGTTCAGGAGATCCTTTATTCCCATTGCCATCAGGCTATACAACTCCAAAGCATGTGAACTAATCTAATTATTATTGTTTATGTATTATTAACTGTTTTATTAATTATTATTATTATTATTATTATTATTATTATTATTATCAACCACGAGCAATAGGATAAATAAAGTATCTATCTATCTAT
>NW_019467656.1:0-380 GCF_002814215.2 Seriola lalandi dorsalis
CTTTATTATTTCTTTGCCACAGGCTTCAAGTAACATTATTTTGTCTACACGTGCGATCTTTTATTTTTATAAGGCAACTCAAGACCAACTGAACCAAAACAACAGAAGTGCCTCACAGTAACTTTGTAACTTTGAATTATTATCAAGTTTTCTTTTTTAATGATTTTTGACAACTTTAGAGTCATCTGGTCAACGCCAGTCTCCTCTAAAGTTATCCAACCAAACTGAAGAGCATTAGAGTTTATTTCGCATCAACCCGCAAGAGACACCAGCAGATAACATCTGCACGACCGCCTGCAGAGAAGCTGAGCAGAAATCAAGAGTTCCTGAGACAGAAAGTCTCCTGGCAAACTCCACCAGAGCTGAACCGCTGAGACACC
>NW_019467657.1:0-384 GCF_002814215.2 Seriola lalandi dorsalis
ACGAACTTGAAGCTAATTAGTTAGCGTTGAAACGGAGGCCAGTCGAGGCAGTTTGAGATAAAAAACCGTCCGTCTGCCGCTGGTCCGTCTTCGGTATTGATCCTCTGTTTGCGTCTTCAGATCGAGGACCTGAAGCTGAGGGTGGTGGAGCTGGCCGGAGTGAAGAAACCCGCCCTGAAGAAGGTGCGTATGTCCGCTGACGCCATGCTGCAGGCGCTGCTGGGAGGCAAACACAAGGTGACCATGGACCTGAGGTCCAACCTGAAGCAGGTCAAGAAGGAGGTCAAGGAGGAGGTGAGTGTTCGCAGGACGACAGTCGGGACAGGTAATAAGAGTGTGGTTGGTTACACCTGTGGACACCTGTTGACTGGGAACTGTTTGTGT
>NW_019467658.1:0-454 GCF_002814215.2 Seriola lalandi dorsalis
TATTTGGCAGTCTGTCTATTGGTCAGTTTATAGAGTAGCTCACTATTTGGCAGTCTCTCTGTTGATAGGTTTACAGAGTAGCTCACTATTTGGATATCTGGCTGTTGATAGGTCTATGAAGCAACTCACTATTTGGCAGTCTGTCTATTGATCAGTTTATACAGTAGCTCACTATTTGGCAATCTGGCTGTTGATAGGTTTATAAAGCAACTCACTATTTGGCAATCTGCCAGTTGGTAGATTTATGAAGCAACTCACTATTTGGCAGTCCGTCTGTTGAGAGGTTTATAAAGCAGCTCACTATTTGGCAGTCTGTCTATTGATCAATTTATAGAGTAGCTCACTATTTGGCAATCTGCTTGTTATAGGTTTACAGAGTAGCTCACTATTTGGCAATCTGGCTGTTGATAGGTTTATGAAGCAACTCACTATTTGGCAATCTGCCTGTTGATAG
>NW_019467659.1:0-459 GCF_002814215.2 Seriola lalandi dorsalis
GTTAAGACCGGCCTACTGTGAGTTGCGCTGTAGCTGAAGACCCCCGGCTGGAACCCAGGTGGCTGTGGTTGCCATGGTAACCCTGGAGACGCGGGATCTAGGTGGATTCTCCTGGAGGCCGTGTCCCGTTATCACGATGACGGATTCTGCCGGTGTCTCAGCGGTTCAGCTCTGGTGGAGTTTGCCAGGAGACTTTCTGTCTCGGGAACTCTTGATTTCTGCTCAGCTTCTCTGCAGGCGGTCGTGCAGATGTGTCTCTGCTGGTGTCTCTTGCGGGTTGATGCGAAATAAACTCTAATGCTCTTCACTTTGGCTGGATAACTTTAGAGGAGAATGGCGTTGACCAGATGACTCTAAAGTTGTCAAAATCTTCAAAAAGGAAAACATGATGATGATTAAAAGTTTCAAAATTACTCTGAGGCACTTCTGTTGCTTTGGTTCAGTTGGTCTTGACTTGGC
>NW_019467660.1:0-488 GCF_002814215.2 Seriola lalandi dorsalis
CTCAATTTTTGTATTTTAATAATTTCATCTTTCATGGGATGAGGGAGGTCCAATCATCCCTATCTGTATGGTCAGTGGAATCGTGGATGTATTACTGTGCAATTCAGTTGTAATTTACAGATGAATGGATGAGACTAGTGAATTGATATGTGAATGAACATGTAAAACATAAAAATCACAATAAAAACAAAATTGAAAAAAAAAAAAAAAAAGAAATATTATATGTTACAATATATTAATTTACCCCCTTAACATATGAGTAGGAACTTAGAGAAACACATGTATTATAAGAAAATGTACTACAACACTGGAGAATAGATTTTTACTATTAATCATTATAATTCATGACAGGATTGTCTATCATATGACATTGTAAGAGAGCACAGAAGAGGAAAGCTAGAAAGCTAGTTCGCGACACTCTTATCAAAACTGTTAGTTCGTCCTCCCTCATAGAGCACTGATTGGTCCAAACCACTGCGGTTCAGCCA
>NW_019467661.1:0-443 GCF_002814215.2 Seriola lalandi dorsalis
GTTTTTTAACTTTTTTGCCATATTATACTATGTCGTTTATTTTCACTTTTTAGGCCTCAGTATACTATGACATCTTTGTACCTTACTATACTATGATGTTTTTTGGCTCAATATGCTATATCGTTTTTTCACTTTTTTGCCATAGTATACTATGTCATTTTTTCACTTTTTTTGCCATACAATACTTTGTCGTTTTTTTTCACTTTTTAGGACTCAGTGTACCATGACGTCTTTCTACTTTACTATACTGTGATGTTTTTTGATGTTTTAAGGCTCAATATGCTATGTCGTTTTTTCACTTTTTTGCCATAGTATACTATGTCGTTTTTTCACTTTTTATTGCCATACTATACTATGTCGTTTTTTTTCAGTTTTTAGGCCTCAGTATACAATGACATCTTTGTACCTTACTATACTATGATGTTTTTTGATGTTTTAAGGCT
>NW_019467662.1:0-347 GCF_002814215.2 Seriola lalandi dorsalis
AAAAAAAGTCAAAAAATGACATTGTATAATAAGGCTTAAAAAGTCATAAAACTGTCATAGCATAGTAAAGCACGAAAAGTTATATTAAGGCCTAAAAAGTCATAATACAGTTTGGCTAAAAAAGTCATAAAAACGACATAGTATAGTATAGTAAAAAAAGTCAAAAAATGACATTGTATAATAAGGCTTAAAAAGTCATAAAAAAGTCATAGCATAGTAAGGCATGAAAAGTTATATTATATTAAGGCCTAAAAAGTCATAATACAGTTTGGCTAAAAAAGTCATAAAAACGACATAGTATAGTATGGTAAAAAAAGTCAAAAAATGACATTGTATAATAAGGCTTA
>NW_019467663.1:0-393 GCF_002814215.2 Seriola lalandi dorsalis
AAAACACCCTTAAGTCTTGTAAATACATTTAAAAAACAAAACACTTCCAGAAAGCAGCAGTTTGTCAGTGCTGAGATTCATCCAGCAGGAGCTCAACAGGCCACAGGGTGTCAGTGTGCACCACAACATCTCCCATCCACACACTGCACTGGAGAAAGCTCCAACAGTAATGTTACACTGGGAAAAGGCTTGTAAAAACAGATTTCTGCAGTGGATGAAGTGATTAAACACTGATCTAGAGTCTGAATGACAGGGTGAACCTGTGGACGCAGGACAGTGTAGGTTGATGTATATGTCGGTGAGTGTTGTGGGGTTAATGGTTAATGGTGGCTGGATTGATTTCTCCTCTGCTTTTAGAGCTGCAGCAGAAATCAAACCTGCATTTGGAGCTCC
>NW_019467664.1:0-338 GCF_002814215.2 Seriola lalandi dorsalis
AAATTAATATCACCTGAGAGTGCAGAAGTCCAACACGCTCACTGGCATCCACCAGCTCCTGCTCAGCGATCTTGCGACCTCTCTCTGTCTGTTCCAGAGCAGCTCTAAGTTCCTCAATTTCAGCCACCATGAGACCGTTTCTGCGGTCCACCATAGCAGCCTGTTCCTTGAGGTCATCCTGGGCTCTGACAGCATCATCAAGGTGCAGTTGCGCATCCTAGTTATAAGATATGAGGAAAATATTCATATCAACCCCAAATTGTAGGTCCACTCACTATTCTGTAGTTTGTAGAACAACACTGTGTCAACAATACCTTCAGTTGTGCCTGCACATTCCT
>NW_019467665.1:0-404 GCF_002814215.2 Seriola lalandi dorsalis
AGTTGAACACAGCAGCTGAGGACACTGGTCAAATCTGTCTGGATGATCAGGATATGACTGATCCTCCTCCACAAGTGTCACCTTCCTGTTGTTGTCAGACAGTTTGATCCTTCTGTTCACTGTGTTTGTGTCGATTGTGAGTTCACAGGAATCTGATGGAGAGAACAAGACACAGCTGCAGTTATTGATCATCTGATCAGTTATTGACAGTTTGATGATGACTCGTGACATCAGTGATGTGACAGTCTGAAGATGGTTGAATGTGCTGCTTTGTTTTCATCAATCACATTAAAAACACACTTACACTTCCTCAGACCTGGTGTCAACCATCGGACTCCACCAGGCTCCGCCCTGAAAGGAGGAGGGGGGTCAGACCAGCACGTTCTCTGTCAGCATGCACACAT
>NW_019467666.1:0-515 GCF_002814215.2 Seriola lalandi dorsalis
CTGTAATGAAGAAAACAACAACATTAACTGTGTTCAGATAGAGCAGCAATAAACTCTACCGGTAACAGAAACTCCAGAGACTGGCGAGGAGACGCTGCAGTGACGTCAGCACGTAAACGGTCCCTCACTGCTGGTGATGAAAGGTGATGTACTCTGAGTAAACGTGTTACTGCGGCACATCTTTAAAAGGGGAAGAGGAGGGTAAAACATCTTATATGGGGATGATAATAATAATATATGATAAAAGTATTAAACAACATCTTTAGGCTGTTATTTCTTTCCCCCAGATGCTCCAAGGATCCAGCTGATTACTGGCAGTTTGAAGGTGGATTTTTCTTCATCTGCTCCGTCACTTCTGGTAAAGATTCATTGATCTTTGTGGGATGTTGTGATTTGACTTATTAAAACACTGTATAGTTGGATTCTGACATAAAAGATAGTATAATGTTTGTCCACACATGTTGTCAGAACTATAAGGAGAATACTGTGGAAAACAAGATCAAACTGAAGCTAAA
>NW_019467667.1:0-822 GCF_002814215.2 Seriola lalandi dorsalis
CCTTACTATCCTATGACGTTTTTATGACTTTTTATGCCTTACTATACTATGCCTCTTTATGCCTTACTATACTATGACTTTTTATGACTTTCTATACTGTGTCGTTTTCATGAATTTTTATCCCTTACTATCCTATGACATTTTTATGACTTTTTATGCCTTACTATACTATGACTCTTTGTGCCTTACTATACTATGACTTTTTATGACTTTCTATACTACGACTTTTTTATAAATTTTTATCCCTTACTATACTATGACTTTTTATGCCTTACTATACTATGACATTCTTATGACTTTTTATGCCTTATTATACTATGTCTTTTTTTTGACTTTTTATGCCTTACTATACTATGTCTTTTTTTTGACTTTCGATGCCTTACTATACTATGACTTTTTATGCCTTACTATACTATGTCGTTTTTATGACTTTTTATGCCTTACTATACTATGTCGTTTTTATGACTTTTTATGCCTTACTATACTATGTCGTTTTTATGACGTTTTTATGCCTTACTATACTATGACTCTTTATGCCTTACTATACTATGACTTTTCATGACTTTCCATAATGTGTCGTTTTTATGACTTTTTATGCCTTACTATACTATGACTTTTTATGACTTTCTATACCATGACGTTTTCATGAATTTTTATCCCTTACTATCCTATGACGTTTTTATGACTTTTTATGCCTTACTATACTATGCCTCTTTATGCCTTACTATACTATGACTTTTTATGACTTTCTATACAATGACGTTTTCATGAATTTTTATCCCTTACTATCCTATGACATTTTTATGACTTTTTATGCCTTAC
>NW_019467668.1:0-310 GCF_002814215.2 Seriola lalandi dorsalis
TAATCATATCACCAAGTTTGACCACAACTTCCTCCTGTAGTCGTCCAGCGTGGATGTCTTACTGCCTGACGGTAAATGCAGCCAACAATGCTGAGCGAGGAGACGGATCCCTTTGTCCTTAACGGCATATTTCGATTTAGAAAGCTTTCGAATGGAAGTTTAAATAAAACCAAAGTCATATGGAAATACTGCAGTGATGAACTGTCTTTCCACCAAATCACAGTGAGTCTGAAGTCCCATCTTCGAGCAAAGCACATCTTTGCTAATGTTAGCAACAAGTCAATAGTATTGTTTTACTAGTATTTTAAAT
>NW_019467669.1:0-386 GCF_002814215.2 Seriola lalandi dorsalis
CGGGTCTCTGCTGATCGATCGGGTCTCTGCTGATCGATCGGGTCTCTGCTGATCGATCGGGTCTCTGCTGATCAATCATGACGTCTCATCTTGACCCATCTCATCTGGTCTCATCTCATCGCATCTTGTCTCGTCTCATCTCGTCTCGTCTCTTCTCATCTTGTCTCGTCTTGTTTCACCTCATCTCGTCTCATCTTGTCTCACCTCATCTCGTCTCATCTTGTCTCACCTCATCTCGTCTCATCTTGTCTCACCTCATCTCGTCTCGTCTCTTCTCTTCTCATCTTGTCTCGTCTCATCTTGTCTCGTCACATCTTGTCTCGTCCTGTCTCATCTCGTCTCGTCTTGTCTCACCTCATCTCGTCTCTTCTCATCTCATCTCGTCT
>NW_019467670.1:0-389 GCF_002814215.2 Seriola lalandi dorsalis
CTTACTATACTATGACGTTCTTTTGCGTTAGCATGCCTTACTATACTATGAGATTTTTTCTGAAATTTTATGCCTTACTATACTATGACGTTTTTTGATGTTTTTATGCCTTACTATACTATGATGTTTTTCCGTAAAATTTTATGCCTTACTATACTATGATATTTTTTATGAAATTTCATGCCTTACTATACTATGACGTTTTTTATGAAATTTTATACCTTATTATAGTATGATGTTTTTTATGAAATTTTAAGCCTTACTATACTATGACGTTCTTTTGCGTTAGCATGCCTTACTATACTATGAGATTTTTTCTGAAATTTTATGCATTACTATACTATGACGTTTTTTGATGTTTTTATGCCTTACTATACTATGATGTTTTT
>NW_019467671.1:0-600 GCF_002814215.2 Seriola lalandi dorsalis
TTAGAGTCTGTGCTTTGATAGGTGAGTCATGGGAAAGTATGGATTGAGTTCTTGTTTACTTTATTTATTGATTTATTGATTGATTGATTTATTTATTGATTTTATTTTATTTTTTGTTTATTTTTATTTTTTATTTATTTATGTATTTATTTATTTTTATTTTTTTTATTATTATTATTATTTTTATTATTATTATTATTTATTTTTTTTTGATCGTAGTGTTATTAAGGCTACGGTTTCTTTATGGTAAAGGAGGGGGATTTATTTATACACTTAGAGGGTGTGTAATGTCATGTTTGATAAATGTATGTCCTGTCAAATGGATTGTATTGTAAATGCAGATTGTGCTATATTTTTTGATAATAAAAGATAAAAAAAAAAACGCGCCCGCTCTCGTCCGGTCTCGGAAGCCAAGCAGGGTCGGGCCTGGTTAGTACTTGGATGGGAGACCGCCTGGGAATACCAGGTGCTGTAAGCTTTTTGGCATCTCTTTGCAATCAGCAGAGGACGCTGCTGCTCCTGCTTCAACAACCTGTTACTCTGCACCTGGCTGCACTTTTGGGGACAGCACAGATCACAATGTAAAGACACTTTTGTATT
>NW_019467672.1:0-433 GCF_002814215.2 Seriola lalandi dorsalis
CCCATTTCCCATCACAGGCGAAGCTGAAGGCAGAACCAACAACAGCCAGTGAACGGTCCGTGGTTTTTTTTTTGTTGTTTTTTTTAACGCGCTCCACCTTTAATGTTAACCTATTGCGCATTGTCGCCACCTGCTGGTCCGGAGTATGGATCGGCCATTTCGCCGATAAGCAGATTTGCTGTTTATCGTTTCTTTCATGGAAGCAGCTTATATCATATCGACACCCTCTTAAAATAATGGCCTAAGTCATTTTTTCAGGTTTTTCAGGAAACACAAAAAACTCAACAAAAGAGTCACACTTTTGACATAGGCCATTATACAACCGGGGGTAGAATTGCATGTTCCCCTCAACTGAGGATTCAGGCGATTTTACCAGAGGTGGCCAGCATCATGAGGGGGTGATTTAGGCAAAAAAAACATTTTTGTCAAAACA
>NW_019467673.1:0-364 GCF_002814215.2 Seriola lalandi dorsalis
ATGACACGCAAATTCGTGAAGCGTTTCCACATTTTCATCTGCTGCCGTAGAGCAACTAAAAGTGAGGGTTGCCAGTTACTTGTGTGGACTGACTGGTCTTCCTTGCGAGGCTTTGCAACTGTGAGCAGTATATAGAGCAAGGCATGGCCAAATGAGGAACTCGCAAAATGAGGACGGTTGCCTGTTGCTTGTGTGGACTGACTGGTCTTCCTTGTGAGGCTTTGCAACTGTAAGCAGTACATAAAACAGGCGTGGCCTAATGAGGAATGGGGACGGTTTCCTGTTGAGGCTGGAAAAATTGTTTTCAGTGTCAGAGATTTTGGTCGTACTGTGCTAGTTAATTTTGTAATCATGTAATTAAGCA
>NW_019467674.1:0-509 GCF_002814215.2 Seriola lalandi dorsalis
CATAATATATCTTAATAATAAAAACACTGACTGCAGATCCACATTTTAAAACTGATATTTAAATATTTTTCATCCTTGGGAGGCGTGCACCCAGACGCCTTATAGGGGTCACATCTCCTGATCTTAGCTGGAGTTATTTTCCAACAAAACAACAGAGTAAAAGTCAGTTAGAGACCTTTCTCTGTCCCTGCTCAGCAGCTTCAGCAGTTTGAATCAGTAAATATCTGTTTATGTGACATCATCTTATGCCTCTAATGATATTTCCTACCAGTTTGTTTTATTGAAGTTTCTTTTCATTCTGAGAAATAATCATCAGGTCCGCATGGTCACACGAGCTTCTAGTGATTACATCAAGTTATTCATGTGTTTGACCAGCACTTTTACAATGAGGCCAGACCTGGTGCCACTGTGGGCCTACTTTGACTGTTGACTGAAAAAATACTCAAAAGTATTCAAAAGTACATTTTTTATGTCAACACATTGTGTACCTGTACTGACTGAAACAACCT
>NW_019467675.1:0-350 GCF_002814215.2 Seriola lalandi dorsalis
TTAGTAGCGGTCACTTTAGTAACGGTCACGTTAGTAAACGTCACTTTAGTAGCGATCACGTTAGTAGCGGTCACGTTAGTATCGGTCACGTTAGTAACGGTCACTTTAGTAGCGCTCACTTTAGTAGCGGTCACTTTAGTAGCGGTCACTTTAGTAGCGGTCACTTTAGTAACGGTCACGTTAGTAGCGGTCACTTTAGTAGCGGTCACTTTAGTAACGGTCACGTTAATAGCGGTCACGTAGTAGCGGTCACTTTAGTAACGGTCACGTTAGTAACGGTCACTTTAGTAGTGGTCACGTTAGTAGCGGTCACGTTAGTAACGGTCACGGTAGTAACGGTCACTTTAGTA
>NW_019467676.1:0-512 GCF_002814215.2 Seriola lalandi dorsalis
GTCATAGTATAATAAGTCATAATATGTCATAGTATAGTAAGGCATAAAAAGTCATAAAAACGACATAGTATAGTAAGGCATAAAAACGACGTGTATAGTAAGGCATAAAAAGTCATAAAAACGACATAGTATAGTAAGGCATAAAAAGTCATAAAAACGACATAGTATAGTAAGGCATAAAAAGTCATAAAAACGTCAGTATAGTAAGGTATAAAAAGTCATAAAAACGTCATAGTATAGTAAGGCATAATATGTCAAAAACGACATAGTATAGTAAGGCATAAAAAAGACATAGTATAGTAAGGCATAAAAATGTCATAGTATAGTAAGGCATAAAAATGTCATAGTATAATAAGTCGTAAAACGCCATAGTATAGTAAGGCATAAAAAGTCATAAAAACGCCATAGTATAGTAAGGCATAAAAAGTCATAAAAACGTCATAGTATAATAAGTCATAAAACGCCATAGTATAGTAAGGCATAAAAAGTCATAAAAACGTCATAGTATAATA
>NW_019467677.1:0-317 GCF_002814215.2 Seriola lalandi dorsalis
GGGAGAGAGACATGAAAACTACTCCACTCTCTTTGTTGCCATGGATGGCTGTCTTAATAAAGTTTTTTTCCTTTCGTTTTTTTTTTTTTTTTTTACACGAAATTTTGAAATGAATAAAAAGCACAAACCTTGACCAAAACACTTGAACACGTACAACAGAAGAGCAAACACAAACAAATATTCAAGAAAACAAAGGGAAAGTCTGTAAAGCTCTAAACTAGAGCTGGTGGATAAGATGGGAATCAATATTTCGATAATGCTAACAAGAGCCTGACAGCCACCATTGGTAAAGAATTGGCGAGGCCAAACAGAAGACT
>NW_019467678.1:0-507 GCF_002814215.2 Seriola lalandi dorsalis
TTGACATTTTTATGCCATATTATACTATGACGTTTTTTAGCATTTTTATGCCTTAAAACACTATGTCATTTGATGCCTTACCATACTAAGACGTTTTTATAACCCTTTATGGCTAAATATACTATTATGTTTTTTTGACATTTTTTGCCATACTATACTATGACGTTTTTTTAGCATTTTTATGCCTTACTATACTATATCATTCGATGCCTTACCATACTATGACGTTTTTATAACCCTTTATGGCCAAATATACTATTATGTTTTTTTGACATTTGACATATGACGTTTTTTGACATTTTTATGCCATACTATACTATGACATTTTTTAGCATTTTTATGCCTTACTATACTATATCATTCGATGCCTTACCATACTATGACATTTTTATAACCTATTATGGCTTAATATACTAATTTTTTTTTTTTAACGTTTCATGCCATACTATACTATGACGTTTTTTAGCATTTTTATGCCTTAAAACACTATGTCATTTGATGCCTTAC
>NW_019467679.1:0-408 GCF_002814215.2 Seriola lalandi dorsalis
GGCCTATTCACTGGCCTCGCAAACACAAGCATTCGACAATTACAATTAATTCAAAATGCAGCAGCACGTATTCTCACTGGTACAAAAAAATATCAACACATCACACCCGTTCTTAAAACCCTGCACTGGTTACCCGTCAAAAAAAGAATAGATTTCAAAGTCCTCCTGTTAGTTTATAAAGCACTAAATGGTCTTGCACCTCAGTACCTAACAGACATGCTAACTACCTACACACCAGTAAGATCCCTCAGGTCCACAAACACTAGTACACTAGTCATTCCCCGCACCAAAACTCAGGAAGGGGAGGCTGCATTTTCTGTTTATGCCCCACGCAGGTGGAACAGTTTGCCTGAGGCAGTAAAGACTGCCCCGTCAGTCAATCTTTTTAAAAATAGGTTAAAAACTTTT
>NW_019467680.1:0-431 GCF_002814215.2 Seriola lalandi dorsalis
TATTAGTGGCTAAATAGTGAAAAAAAATAGATAGTATAGTATGGCAAAAAAAGTGAAAAAACAACATAGTATAGTATGGCAAAAAAAGTGAAAAAACGACATAGTACAATAAGGCATAAAAACATCAAAAAACGTCATAGGATAGTAAGGTATAAAGAAATCATAATATAATAAGACCTAAAAAGTTTTAAAAAACGACATAGTATAGTATGTCAAAAAAAGTAAAAAAACCACATAGTACAATAAGGCATAAAATCACTCAAAAATGTAATATTGTAGTTAGGTATAAAGGCGTCATGGTATATTAAGGGCTAAATAGTGAAGAAAAATACATAGTATAGTATGGCAAAAAAAGTGAAAAAACTACATAGGCATAAAGGCAAGTATGGCAAAAAAAGTGAAAAAACGACATAGTACAATAAGGCATAAAA
>NW_019467681.1:0-388 GCF_002814215.2 Seriola lalandi dorsalis
ATCATGGTATATTAAGGCATGAAAGTTCATAAAAATGTTATAGTATGGTCAGGCATGAGACGAAATAATATAATTAGCCATAAAAATGCCAAAAAAGATCTTAGTGTAGTATGGCAGAAAATGTCAAAAATACATCATAGTATATTAATGCATAAAAGGTCATATAATCGTCATAGTATGGTTAGGCATGATCCGAAATAATATAATGAGGCACAAAAATGTCAAAAAACGTCATAATATATTACGGCATTAAATGTCAAAAATACATCATAGTATATTAAGGCTTCAAAGTTCATAAAAACATTATACTATGGTCTGGCATGAGACGAAATACTATAATTAGCCATAAAAATGCCAGAAAAGATCTTAGTTTAGTATGGCAGTAAAA
>NW_019467682.1:0-638 GCF_002814215.2 Seriola lalandi dorsalis
GAAAAACGTCATAGTATAGTATGGCATAAAACGTCAAAAAAACATCATCGTGTATTGAGGCATAAAAGGTCATGAAAACGTCATAGTATGGTGAGGCATCAAACTAAATAGCATAGTAAGGCATTATTACGCCAAAAAAGGTCATAATATGCTATGGCGTAAAAATGACAAAAAACGTCATAGTATACTATGGCATAAAACGTCAAAAAAACATCATCGTATATTAAGGCATAAAAGGTCATAAAACGTCATAGTATGGTGAGGCATCAAACTAAATAGCATAGTAAGGCATTATTACGCCAAAAAAAGTCATAATATGCTATGGCGTAAAAATGACAAAAAACGCCATAGTATACTATGGCATTAAACGTCAAAAAAACATCATCGTATATTAAGGCATAAAAGGTCATGAAAACGTCATAGTATGGTGAGGCATCAAACTAAATAGCATAGTAAGGCATTATTACGCCAAAAAAGTCATAATATGCTATGGCGTAAAATGACAAAAAACGTCATAGTATACTATGGCATAAAACGTCAAAAAAACATCATCGTATATTAAGGCATAAAAGGTCATGAAAACGTCATAGTATGGTGAGGCATCAAACTAAATAGCATAGTAAGGCATATTACGCCAA
>NW_019467683.1:0-324 GCF_002814215.2 Seriola lalandi dorsalis
AGCCTGGAGGATTGAGGGAGCAGTGAGAACATCACATACTTACAAATCGGGTCCATTATGTTACTCTGAACATCATGTGCACACACAATCAATAATACGATTCAACTCCAGCAAATTCTGCCCACATACATTTATTTACAACATGTGTAAATAAGCTTTCAAGCTCAATCAAGTATCAGACTGTTTTTCTAAGACATTGAAGATATAGAACTGAAAATCAACTGATGAGCCTGGGACTGTGTTGATCAAGGGCCTCATAGAACTCTTGTTTCAGGCTTTTACCAACCACCCTACTGAACTCCAGACACACCTGAAACATGTAAA
>NW_019467684.1:0-393 GCF_002814215.2 Seriola lalandi dorsalis
ACTGTCAGAAAACATTTGTACATTACCTTGTCAAGCACACACACACACACACACACACACACACACACACACACAAACACACACACACATTGAACTCACTCTTAATTCTGACCATGCTTCACTCAAACTGTTTGAATTCAGTTTGTCTGATGCAAATGCCCATTTGACTTTGATATAGAAATACTGAATAACAGTGTTTCTTCACTTCCCCTCTCTCCCTTTTATCTTTTTTTTTTTAAAGTATATTTTTTTGGGCTTTTATGCCTTTAATGGACAGCACAGTGGAGAGTGACAGGAAACAGGGAGGCAGAGAGAGGGGGAATGACATGCAGCGAAAGGCCGTCCGATGCGGGATTCGAACCGGGGCCAACTGCAGCGAGGACTGTAGCCTCT
>NW_019467685.1:0-428 GCF_002814215.2 Seriola lalandi dorsalis
TATTACTGCACACACAGTATATATTGTATATATGTAGGGGAGACTGGAGACGGTTAGAACAACATCTTATTTCTCTGATTGGAAACATGCTCGAGTGATGACACTCATTCTGCATATTCTCAGTTAGACCCTCCCCTCACCAGGAAGATAAAAAAAATTGTTGAATGTGTCTTAACAAATTCAACAATTTTTTTTTTTTTTTTTCAACTGTCCTGAGCTTTTGTCTGAATTAATCAAAACTTAGCGAGTTTGAATCATTGCTTTGTTGACTTCTCAGTGACATGTTCAGCATGTGTCAGTGTGTAGCACATGACGTTCTGTCATGGCTGACAGTTACAATAACTTGTTATGAGTGTCCTCAAGCTGAGCAGCCAAATCAACACAGACACTCAGCAGTGTGTTTCAAAAATATGCAGCTAATTTGTCCC
>NW_019467686.1:0-432 GCF_002814215.2 Seriola lalandi dorsalis
AGCCAGGGTGGGGCGGGACCTCATGGCATGGGCGGGAGTCGCGGGACGGGCTGCTGCTGAGCTGAAGATGGATGAAAGAAACGCCCGGGTGGCGCTGAAAAACTGCGACTTAAAAAGCTGAAGTCTCTGGAGGTGGCGGCTGCTAAATATTCTAAATTGACGGACCTATCTGGTGCCGGGGTCACCGGCCCAGCAGGTGCTGCGGCGCCGGGAGACGAGCGAGAGGAGACATACACGGTAAGTAACGTTAGCATGCGGCTGGCTAGGCTACATTTTTGAGACGTGTCCAAAACAAAGTAGAAAACGTTTTTACATTGAATGATGTGACCTAATTAACTGCATAGTCCTACTTGTGACAGCATATTAGCCCAGAGTTGAAGGGCTGTGAATGTTGGTAGTTGTGGTTGATTTTGTTTAAATATGCCGAATTGT
>NW_019467687.1:0-424 GCF_002814215.2 Seriola lalandi dorsalis
GCAAAAATGTCACAGTATATAAAAGCCTGAAACCAGGGTTTGAACCCTTGCCCTTCTCAGTGTGAGGGAATAGTCCTAACCATTCTACCACCATGCTGCTGCATTATGAACGCCTTGTATAGAAAGGTATATAAAATATCAGTATACTACTCCGTGACATATCATAAAAAATCATAGTATTGTGAGGCATAAAATATTATGGTATAGTAAGGCATAAAAATGGAAAAACAATTCATCGTATACTGTGGTGTGAAAATATCAAAAAGCATCATAAGAGAGTAAAGCCCCAAAATAGGGTTTGAACCCATGACCTCCTCATTGTGAAGCAACAATCCTAACCATTGTACCAGCATGCTGCTGCATCACAATTTAATGGTATAGCAAGATATTAAGAATATCTTAGCATACTAATCCATGATATATC
>NW_019467688.1:0-356 GCF_002814215.2 Seriola lalandi dorsalis
ACCGACTGTCTGTGACCCAACTTTGAACTTCGGAGCTGTAAGTTTTACCATTTTATGTTGCTTTACTGTTTGTTCACGAGAGCCTGTTGCGTGTGTTGTTAGCATGGCAGCTAACGTGGCTAACGTTTAGCGTCGTCGACGCGCAGCCGGGTATAGCCGGGTACAGATTGTATGTAATTCTTCTGCTTGGTATCGCCGTGTGACATTGATTAGAGCCACTCTGGTAAATGTATTATACTTTAAAGGCGTTTTAGCTGTCTGTAAAGTCAAGCCGGTAAAATTCGGACTAAAAATAGGCTTTGTACTGATTAGCGTAGGTGTCCGGGCTTGTTTATTAGTGCTGTGAAAGTTATTAT
>NW_019467689.1:0-352 GCF_002814215.2 Seriola lalandi dorsalis
AACTCATAAAATGCAAAAAAACGACATAGTATAGTATGGCGAAAAATTTCAAAATGAGTAATAGTATAGTAAGGCATAAAATGGAAAAAAACAACATAGTATAGTATGGCGAAAAAAGTCGGAATACGTCTAAGTATAATAAGGCATGAAATGCAAAAAAACGACATAGTATAGTATGGCAAACAATTTCAAAATACGTAATACTACAGTAACTCATAAAATGCAAAAAACAACATAGTATAGTATGGCGAAAAATGTCAAAATATGTAATAATATAGTAAGGCATAAAATGCAAAAAAAACAACATAGTATAGTATGGCGAAAAAAGTCAAAATACGTCAAAATATATTAA
>NW_019467690.1:0-444 GCF_002814215.2 Seriola lalandi dorsalis
CCAGATTCAGTCATTTCTCCATTTTTTGCCAAGGGAGAAATTTCATCTAATATTCTAAGTTTCCAATATGGGTCTATGATGGCATACTGCTCTACAATGGAGCGAATGAATGACACAATTTTGACATAGGTGTGATCTTTAGGATAGCAGATAATGGTTTGACTCAGGCAGCAATAAAAAAAAATCACAGGGCATCTTGCAGAGTTCAAAGATGCAGCTGTAGGGTAAACAAAAAGCAACTCTGGCATTGTTTGTAAATCTGTCCTGGAGTTTATGCAGGTGCAGTTAATACTAAGGCTGTAAGTAAGCCTATCAGCTTCCAGATCATTTTTTCTCTGGCAAGGTGGCAAGAAGGTCATATTCACTGCTTCAAGCACTTGACTATGTGATGCATTCAAAGATCGAAGATAGGGAGAAATCCCCTGCATTTGAAGAAGAGACATC
>NW_019467691.1:0-474 GCF_002814215.2 Seriola lalandi dorsalis
GAAGCAGACGTCCCACGAAGACCAGTTGAGACCACCATTTGCAAGACCATTTAATAGCGTTATTGCTTTCTTAATGTCCACCAATCACCATTGATGGATCTCATGAATTGAGCTATCTTCAACATCTATACAAAGGTCGGGTCAAAAGGTCACGTCTGTTGAGGTCCAGGTTAAAGGTCAGGGAGACTATAAATATAGGTGAGATACATGTGTATCAATTAACATTCACAGTCCCCGGGAGGCCGCGAGAAACTGTGTTAAAGCAATTTGCTTTCATGTACCACAATCCATAAGTGTATTACTTATTTTATTTTATTTAAAAAATGATTGTGGTAAATTGAAGGACACATCTTCAGTAGTGGACCCCAGGGTCACAGGGCGTTTCGGCCGTTTATCACTAGACACCCTCACCTGAGGAAGGCCCAGCCGGGGTTGATCAAATCCCGGTGTGTGTCCAATCTTCAATCAGAATTA
>NW_019467692.1:0-441 GCF_002814215.2 Seriola lalandi dorsalis
GGTGTCTACGGACTCGGCTCGTCACGCTGAGTAACATATGTCAGCCCCAGCCTTCTGAGTCGCTCCCTTCCGAAAGGCCGCCATGGGCGGTCTCTCATATGCTGCCGGGGGACACGGTTAAATTCTGTGTTTTAATAATCTTCAAAAAATTTTCTCGAAAGTCCACAAATTTGGTATCTACGGACTCGGCTCGTCACGCTCAGTAACATATGTCAGCGCCAGGCTTCTAAGTCGCTCCCTTCCGAAGGGGAGAAGTCTGTCTGTTGACAGGTTTACAGAGTAGCTCACTATTTGGCAGTCTGTCTGTTGATAAGTTTATGAAGCAACTCACTATTTGGCAATCTGTCAGTTGGTAGATTTATGAAGCAACTCATTATTTGGCAGTCCGTCTTTTGAGAGGTTTATAATGCAGCTCACTATTTGTCAGTCTGCTTGTTGATA
>NW_019467693.1:0-646 GCF_002814215.2 Seriola lalandi dorsalis
GTAAGGCATAAAAAGTCATAAAAACAACAAAGTATAGTAAGGCATAAAAAGTCATAAAAATGTCATAGTATAGTAAGGCATAAAAAGTCATAAAAATGTCATAGTATAGTAAGGCATAAAAAGTCATAAAAACAACAAAGTATAGAAAGGCATAAAAAGTCATAAAAATTTCATAGTATAGCAAGGCATAAAAAGTCATAAAAACGGCATAGTTTGGTAAGGCATAAAATGTCATAAAAATTTCATAATATAGCAAGGCATAAAAAATCATAAAAACGGCATAGTTTGGTAAGGCTTAAAAAGTCATAAAAATGTCATACTATAGTGAGGCATAAAAAGTCATAAAAATGTCATACTATAGTAAGGCATTAAAAGTCATAAAAACGGCATAGTATAGTAAGGCCTAAAAAGTCATATTATAGTAAGGCATAAAAAGTCATAAAAATGTCATAGTATAGTGAGGCATAAAAAGTCATAAAAATGTCATACTATAGTAAGGCATAAAAAGTCATAAAAATGTCATACTATAGTAAGGCATTAAAATTCATAAAAACGGCATAGTATAGTAAGGCCTAAAAAGTCATATTATAGTAAGGCATAAAAAGTCATAAAAATGTCATAGTATAGTAAGGCATAAAAAGTCATA
>NW_019467694.1:0-509 GCF_002814215.2 Seriola lalandi dorsalis
GCATAAATCTCTTAAACCACTTCAGTTCTGCTCAAACCTACCAAATGTTTATTAGTTTTCATGATTTTAACCCTTTAAATGCCCGTTTGGAGACATGTTGCCTCTTGTTTTATTAAAAAAAACAACACAGAATATGAGATATTTCCCACATAATACATGATGGAGGGATGTGACATTGTTTTATATCAGAGTCTTTTATATCAAGACATTTCTCAAAACGTGCACCTCAATGAGGGCATTACTTTTCTCAGCGCTATGTCTCCTAATTTCCGAAATAACAAACATTTTGTCACCTTTTCTCCTATGAAAATGAAAGGAGAGAATGTTAAAATCCTCAGAACTTTTTGAGCTACTTCAGCATACTTTCAGGTAGAGACGTCATTTAAACTTGAAACGGGTCCCGAGACTTTCAGCTGTCTTTCTGCCAAAGTCCCGCTACATGCTGCTCCAACACTGAATACAAGTCAATGATTTACACACATTTCAACAGTTTTCACTGGAAATATGTT
>NW_019467695.1:0-424 GCF_002814215.2 Seriola lalandi dorsalis
GTGAGTGATAACAGTAAGATGACAAATACATTTTATGGTTAAAACAAAATTATCATCATAATTTAATGCGCCTCTCTCACTGGCCAAGACAAGAAATCCAACTAAATGGCGTTTTGTGTCTGTCTGTTTATCTCCTCCGCTCTTAAATCACAGCACAGCACCTACACACAACAAGCAGCGCTTCATTATAATAAGCTGGTGTGTGTGTGTGTGTGTGTGTGCGTGTGTGTGTGTGTGTGTGTGTGTGTGCGCGTGCGTGTGTGTGTGCGTGCGTGTGTGTGCGCGCATGTTGCAAGCATCGGTTATATGTTGTTATATACGTGAAAACTGTGGCAGGACAAATTAAATTTAATATTAATTTAATACTACAAATAATAAGTTACATTAATGGGAAAACGGGTCAAGTATCGTCTTGACATCTGCA
>NW_019467696.1:0-704 GCF_002814215.2 Seriola lalandi dorsalis
ATGACTTTTTATGACTTACTATACTATGACTTTTTATGCCTTACCATACTTTGTCGTTTTTATGAGTTTTTATGCCTTACTATACTGTGACTTTTTATGCCTTACTATACTATGACGTTTTTATGACTTTTTATGCCTTACTATACTATGACTTTTTATGACTTTTTATGCCTTACTATACTATGACTTTTTATGCCTTTTTATGCCTTACTATACTATGACTTTTTATGCCTTACTATACTATGTCATTTTAATTACTTTTTATGCCTTGCTATACTATGACTTTTTATGACTTACTATACTATGACATTTTTATGACTTTTTATGCCTTATTATACTATGACGTTTTTATGACTATTCATGCCTTGCTATACTATGTCGTTTTTATGACTTACTATACTATGACTTTTTATGACTTTTCATGCCTTACTATACTATGATGTTTTTGTGACTTTTTATGTCCTACTATACTATGACGTTTTTATGACTTACTATACTATGACTTTTTATGACTTTTCATGCCTTACTATACTATGATGTTTTTGTGACTTTTTATGTCCTACTATACTATGACGTTAATATGACTCTTTATGCCTTACTATACTATGACGTTTTTATGACTTTTTATGCTTTACTATACTATGACGTTTTTTTGACTTTTTATGCCTTACTATACTATGACTTTTTATGCCTTACTATACTAT
>NW_019467697.1:0-1739 GCF_002814215.2 Seriola lalandi dorsalis
TCCTATTTGCTGTTACATTACTGTCAGATAGTTTCTTGTTATTCATGTCTAATATCCTTGTCATTTTCACCCATTTTTATATTACTATTCAAGTTTGGTTGTGTATCATTATCTGTGTTGTGGTATTTGTGTATGTTACAGTCACACCAGTTACTCTGACAGCAATGACCCTTGAGCGCTATGTGGCCATTTGCATGCCCCTGCGCCATGGAGAGCTGAGCTCTACACGCAATACTATTCACTGCATCCTCATCATCCATTGCCTCAGCTCTGTGCCCTGCATTGTTATTCTCTCCACCTTCTTTGTATCAGCATCCCTGAGCTTTTACAAACAATATCAGATATGTTCAATGCACGTGTTTATGTTTTACATATGGCAGCAACATCTTAGATCAGCTGTATATCAACTTAAATTTTTAATTATGTCCATCATCCTCGTTTTCTGTTATTTTAAAATAATGAAAGTGGCCAAAGCTGCATCAGGGGAGGATAAAAAGTCAACAAAGAAAGGGCTCAGAACAGTGGCTCTTCATGGTTTTCAGCTGCTGCTCTGTCTCATCCAGCTGTGGTGCCCGTTCATAGAAGCTGCTTTGTTTCAGATTGATTATAGTTTATTTTATAATGTCAGGTACGCTAACTACATAATGTTTTTTCTTGCACCGAGATGTCTGAGTCCTCTCATTTATGGCCTCATAGATGAAGTTTTCTTTCATGCACTGAAAAACTATGTCTCCTTTGACTTGTATAAAAGAAATTTAGAAAATTAGAATCAGTTAGTCACTGTTGGTGTGCAAGTGTTAGTCAAACATGGATGTTGAGGCTTAGTCGGCTTGTGCTCACAGATAGTGAGTCAGTGGGCTGCCAGGTATTTTCCACAAAACCACAATATCTGTGTTAATTATAAATAATAATTGAAATAATTTGGGCTAATTTTCGAACCAGTTTTAGCTTTTCTTGCAGTATAGAGTGGTTTATAGTGTCAAACACATTTCTTACATAAATAAACAGTACTGCACTATATTCCTTATTATCCAGTGACTCAATAAAATCATTTACTAATTCATGGGTGCTGTTGGTGTAATACGTGTTTTTCTAAAATGTGATCGAAAACAAGGTTAAAATATTATTTGAATTTCAAAACTGTTTTTCCATCAACAGTATTTCTAAATTGTTATCTGCATTTGGAAGTTTAGATATAAGCCAGTATTTACTCAGAACTGAGGATTCTCTACAGTAAAATCTGTAGTGAGTCGTAGTAGATACAGTTTCAGATTATCAGGGCCTACTGGTATGCAGGGATTACCCTTTTTTAAGCGCTTTATGGACCTGTATAACTGTCATGACGGATGGAGGTCTGGACCCACAATGCAGACAAGACATTGAATTGCTGCAGAAAACACAGGTGTTTATTATGCAAAAGGTAGGAGCGGCTGGAGCGGGGCAGGGGTTGCTGGATCTTGGAAGGGTAGCTGGGCTGCTGGAGCTTGGAAGGGTAGCTGGGCTGCTGGGGTTTGGAATGGTGGCGGCAGAAACAGGACCTGGAAACAAGGGGAAAAACACGGTCAGGAACTGAGCTATAAAGCTAGCAAGAGAACTAAAGAACGAGAAACTGATGATTCTCTGAGCCAATATACTATACCACTTAGGTTAGCTGACAATCTGGCGAAGAGCTGTGGACTGGACCAAGGTTTTATGCAGACTGGAGTGAAGGTGACTTGATTGCAGATTGCTGGCAGGTG
>NW_019467698.1:0-464 GCF_002814215.2 Seriola lalandi dorsalis
AATCCAGGAGTTACAGATAAAAGATTTAACAGGCATTCAGAGTGTTGGGATTAAAGCCTGTGGCAGTTCAGTAAATACGGATAAAATGCTTATAGACTTGCTCTGCAAGTGACAACCAGCAACAAAGTGAACATGGCTGACATGTTGTCGGAAAGTAGTGTGAGCAATGGCTAATATAGTCAGGATGGCCGAGCGGTCTAAGGCGCTGTGTCCAGGTCGCAGTCTCCTCTGGAGGTGTGGCTTTGAATCTCACTTCTGACATGAACATTTTCACTGGAGCAGCATCTTTCTTTCATTCATTCAGAATACCTCAGAGTGACCCAGGGGCAGGAATAAAACCTTGCTGGGGAAATGATATATTACTTACAGGCACAGAGGCACACACTGCAGTGGGATTCTGGACAGGGACTGAAGCTTGAACTGTCTCAGGGGCTGGAGCCTGTAAGAGAATAACATTTGTTAAA
>NW_019467699.1:0-446 GCF_002814215.2 Seriola lalandi dorsalis
AGGAAGTGGAACCCTCCTCAACAGGATCTACACTGAGCTCCACATCACAGAGGGACAGAGTGAAGAGGTTAATACCCAACATGAGGTGAGGCAGCTGGAGACAACTTCCAAGATGGAGACCCTCCATGACGCTCCAATCAGGTGCCACGACATCTTTAAAGTCTTACCTGACCAACAGAGACGCCGCATCTTTAAAGTCTTACCTGACCGACAGAGACGCCACATCTTTAAAGCCTTACCTGACCAGCAGAGACCCATCAGAGTGGTTCTGACCAACGGCGTCGCTGGCGTTGGAAAAACCTTCTCGGTGCAGAAGTTCTCTCTGGACTGGGCAGAGGGCTTGGAGAACCAAGATGTCAGTCTGCTGGTTCTGCTTTCGTTCAGGGAGCTGAACCTGATCAGAGATCAGCAGTACAGTCTTCTCAGGCTGCTCCATGTTTTCCATC
>NW_019467700.1:0-491 GCF_002814215.2 Seriola lalandi dorsalis
CAGGCACCTCCATCCATCAAGACTAGAATAAATCTCCCAGCTGAAAGTCTGCTAACGAAGAAGGAAGTAGTATTGAGATCAGACTTGTATAATGTTGCTTTGACCACATCTTCTGACATCCTAACTGCATCTGTCCCTGTCAAAGTGTTGCATGAACATTAGAAAAGACGTATGTCTTCCCTTACTGTTCTCACTGACTGTTCAACACAGGAAGTGCAGAGCTGCTTACCTCGTGGGACTGAACGGTGTGGTGATGGATCCATTTAGCATTGCTGTGACATCACCACAGGCAACATCTGCAAGCTACACACATGAAGAGGGTGTTAAATTAAAAGGCACTTCGGACAAAAAAAAAAAAAAAACATAATCTCATTTTGAAAAATAACTTAATAGTTGAAAGCTCTAATTAATGGGAGGTATATTGTATGTTTTCATCAGGAAGTGTGAGGTTGGATGCTAAACATCACTAAGACTCAGTTCTATAGCCTGGT
>NW_019467701.1:0-423 GCF_002814215.2 Seriola lalandi dorsalis
ATCATGTTATAACAGAGTTCTCTGTTTCTTTAGGAGTCAGCTGTGAAAAACTGACTCCAGTCAAGACTGAAGAGTTCAGTTCAGAAGGCAGCACTGTTACTCTGTCCTACAACTACTCCACAAAGGCAACTGGTGGCGATTATTTCTTCTGGTATCGACAATATCCAGGAAAACCACCAGAGTTCCTCATCCTTCACTTTGGAACTCAAAATACAACAAAGTCTGGACTGTCAGTTACAGTGAGTGGTGATAAAACCAGAATGGATCTGCAGATCTCCTCTGCTGCAGTGACTGACTCTGCTCTGTACTACTGTGCTGTGAAGCCCACAGTGACAGGAAACCCACAGTCTCTGTACAAAAACACAAGCTGACACACTGACAAGCTGCTGGAAGCCTTTTCTCCACACTGTTGAACTCTACTTT
>NW_019467702.1:0-377 GCF_002814215.2 Seriola lalandi dorsalis
GACTGGATTGGCAAACTCCCATGCTCCCTCCAGCACCCTAGCGAGGGTAAAGAGCTGGTCCACAGTTCCACGCCCAGGACGAAAACCACATTGCTCCTCCTCGATCTGAGGTTCAACTATCGATCGGACCCTCTTTTCCAGTACCCTGGCATAAACCTTACCAGGGAGGCTGAGGAGTGTAATTCCACGGTAGTTGGAACACACCCTCTGGTCTCCCTTCTTAAAGATGGGGACCACCACCCCGGTTTGCCACTCCAAAGGCACTGCCCCCGATGTCCACGCAATGTTGCAGAGGCGTGTCAACCAAGACAGTCCTACAACATCCAGAGCCTTGAGATACCCAGGGCGGATCTCATCAACCCCCGGGGCTCTGCCAC
>NW_019467703.1:0-571 GCF_002814215.2 Seriola lalandi dorsalis
ACTTTTTGTGACTTTTTATTCTTTACTATACTATGACTTTTTATGCCTTACTATACTATGTCGTTTTTTTGACATTTTATGCCTTACTAAAATATGACTTTTTTATGACGTTTTAAGCCTTAATATATTATGACTTTTTATGACTTTTTATACCTTATTGTACTATGTCGTTTTTATTACTTTTTATGCTTTACTAAACTATGACTTTTTTATGACTTTTCATACCTTACTACTTTATGTATTTTTTATGCCTTGCTATACTATGACTTTTTTATAACTTTTTATGTCTTACTATACTATGACTTTTTATGCTTTACTATACTATGACTTTTTATGCTTTACTATACTATGACTTTTTATGTCTTGCTATACTATGTAGTTTTTTTTTACTTTTTACGCCTTAGTATACTATGACGTTTTAAGCCTTACTATACTCTGACTTTTTTATGACTTTTTATACCTTAATGTACTATGACTTTTTATATCTTACTGTACTATGTCATTTTTCTGACTTTTTATTCTTTATTATACTATGACTTTTTATGGCTTACTATACTATGTCGTTTTTATT
>NW_019467704.1:0-316 GCF_002814215.2 Seriola lalandi dorsalis
TTGCTGAGACAAAAAAACACATAGCAACGGGTAATTTAGCCAATTAGCGTCATCGAATTTGTTAAGCTTGGGGCGCTGAAAATATCGCCTTGGGGCCTGTAAGTATCCTAGTGTAACGGACAAGGAAAGAGTTTTGTATAATTTTTTGTTTTATTTTATTAATTTCACCAAAATCCTTTCTATTATGTGTTTTGACTTATTTTTATGATTATTTTTATGTTATGTCAACATTATTTAACATTGTTTTCAGAATGAGGTAACCTTATTTATTAATTTTGGCTTCACATTTTATGGTTATTTTATTTTCATAGTCAGC
>NW_019467705.1:0-461 GCF_002814215.2 Seriola lalandi dorsalis
AATGACATTTTTATGCCTTTCTATACTATGACATTTTTATGCCTTATTATACTATGACTTTTTTTTTTTTAGCATTTTCATGCCTTACTATACTATGACATTTTTATGCCTTATTATACTATGACTTTTTTTAACGTTTTTATGCATTACTATACTATGACTTTTTTCTTTTTTTTTTTTACTAAACTATGACATTTTTTTTACGTTTTTATGCCTCACTATACTATGATGTTTTTATGCCTTACTATACTATGACATTTTTTTTTTTTTTTTAGCATTTTCATGCCTTACTTTACAATCACGTTTTTATGCCTTACTATACTATGACTTTTTTTTACGTTTTTATGCATTACTATACTATGACTTTTTTATTCCTTATTATACTATGACTTTTTTTAAGGTTTTTATGCATTATTATACATGATGTTTTTATGCCTTACTATACTATGACATTTTTTTTT
>NW_019467706.1:0-342 GCF_002814215.2 Seriola lalandi dorsalis
TAAACTGCAGCCCGTTGGTGAGATGTTCTGAAACCAATGATGTGATGGTTAAAAATTAATGACAGAGAAAAACATTATGTTATAAAGACAGCAGCAACAAAATAACAATTCCCAAGATAGTGCACAGTGGACAGTCAAGTTCCCCTCTGAATTTCTCCATGGTATCTCTTTTAAAAACAGATGACAAAAAATGCACTTGCAAGGAAATTTGTCATACACAACAAAGGTGAGCCATATTCTAATATGACCACACTGTATTTAGCCAGGCTCTTACCCTCCTCTACCTCATAACGCTACCTGTGTTGCACTGCCTTATTTTAAAATGTCTGGATGTTAAAGGTC
>NW_019467707.1:0-691 GCF_002814215.2 Seriola lalandi dorsalis
TACTATGATTTTTTATGCCTTACTATACTATGTCGTTTTTATGACTTTTTATGACTTATCATATTATGAATTTTCATGCCTTACTATACTATGACTTTTTATGCCTTAGTATACTATGACGTTTTTATGACTTTTTATGCCTTACTATACTTTGACTTTTTATGACTTTTAATGCCATACTATACTATGTCGTTTTTTTGACTTTTTAAGACTTATCATGTTATGACTTTTCATGCCTTACTATACTATGACTTTTTATGTCTTTTTATGACTTATCATATTATGACTTTTCATGCCTTACTATACTATGACTTTTTATGCCTTACTATACTATGACGTTTTTATGACTTTTTATGCCTAACTATACTTTGACTTTTTATGACTTTTTATGCCTTAGTATACTATGACGTTTTTATGACTTTTCATGCCTTACTATACTTTGACTTTTTATGACTTTTAATGCCATACTATACTATGTCGTTTTTTTTACTTTTTACCACTTGCCATACAATGACTTTTTATGCCTTACTATACTATGTCGTTTTTATGACTTTTTATGACTTATCATATTATGACTTTTCATGCCTTACTATACTATGACTTTTTATGCCTTAGTATACTTTGACGTTTTTATTACTTTTTATGCCTTACTATACTATGTCGTTTTTTTGACTTTTTATGACTTATCATA
>NW_019467708.1:0-411 GCF_002814215.2 Seriola lalandi dorsalis
ATTTTTAAAAATATATTTTTTAATGTATTTATTAACCATGGACATGTTTTAGCTCTCTGTATGCAGGCTACTGTAGGTTTACTACTGGGCTGGGAGGGGCTTTGTACTTCTTTCATTGACATTACAGTGCAGTGAACTGGTGAACAACATTATCACCTGTCGTTCTTGACTGAAGTCTCGGAACAAGACGCATGGTTGTCCTTTAAATGTTTCGACAGATTTGAAGTGTTGGCTCCTTTTGCGAGACACACTTTGTAGCACCGCTTGCACTGCGGTGCCTCTGGGTTCAGTGGCTCGCCTTTATCGTTCGGTTTGAACCCGAAATATTTCCACACCGTACTTCGGGCCCCCATTTTGTCCACAAGTACGGGCTTTTCTGCAGCTGCCATCTCTATCTACTGTATTTTCTTC
>NW_019467709.1:0-449 GCF_002814215.2 Seriola lalandi dorsalis
TACTATGACATATTTATGACTTTCTATACCATGACAATTTTATGACATTTTTTGCCTTACTATACTATGATGTTTTTATGACTCTTTATGCCTTACTATACTATGACATTTTTTGCCTTACTATGCTATGACATTTTTATGACTTTTTATGCCTTACTATAGTATGACATTTTTATGACATTTTTAGCCTTACTATACTATGATATTTTTATTACTTTCTATGGCTTACTATACTATGATGTTTTTATGACTTTTTATGCCTTACTATACTATGACATTTTTATGACTTTTTATGCCTTACTATACTATGAAGTTTTTATGACTTTTTTTGCCTTACTATACTATGACATTTTTTGCCTTACTATACTATGATGTTTTTATGACTCTTTATGCCTTACTATGCTATGACATTTTTATGACTTTTTATGCCTTACTATACTATGATTTTT
>NW_019467710.1:0-469 GCF_002814215.2 Seriola lalandi dorsalis
AAACCGTATTTCATGGACTTTCTCTAATGAAACATTGTGTACTGAACAATCTGTATTACTAAAACTGAAAAAGATACTGTGGAGAATAAAACATGCAAAGATCCTTTCCCAAAGTTAATTTAGTCCACCAGAAGAAATAACCTGTTTTAAATTGAATTGACAGCCTCCCTTATCTGGGGAGAATCAACATGTGTGCTGTAAGTTCTCAGCTTAAGTGAATCACCTTTGAATTCTAACTTTGACAAGTGAAGTTTTTATTTTCAAACTATAAGTATAATCAAAATATCCTTCCATCTAAATTCTCAGTTTAAGTGAATCACCTTTGAATTCTAACTTTGAGAAAAGAGTAATCACAAGAAGCATGTATGTAAATGCTAATGCAGGGATGTGGGCGGGACTTTCAGATGGACATATAATGTGGGGCGGCCAGATGTCCAGTTACTGTCTTCTGAGACTGGTCAACAAGAGT
>NW_019467711.1:0-425 GCF_002814215.2 Seriola lalandi dorsalis
CAAAAAAACACTTGCTGTTCACATCTGAGTTAAGATATTCATTACTCCACAGTTTGATAAAGTATGTATAAATAGAGATGATTTAGTTTTGCAGCTACTCTCTCTAGAGCTAAGATGACTCCAAAAGCACAAGACAGAATGATCACTGAGGTAAAAATGTAGCCCAGAAAAAAAGCTAAAGGATTCACTGGAGCAGCTCGAGATCTCTGTTCAAGAGTCTACCATATGGGGCGTCGTGTAGCGTAGTGGTCTAAGCAGGCGCCCCATGTGTAGAGGCTACAGTCCTCGCTGCAGTTGGCCCCGGTTCGAATCCCGCATCGGACGGCCCTTCGCTGCATGTCATTCCCCCTCTCTGCCTTCCCGATTCCTGTCTCTCTCCACTATACTATCAAATAAAGGCATAAAAAGCCCAAAAAATATATACA
>NW_019467712.1:0-414 GCF_002814215.2 Seriola lalandi dorsalis
TTCAAAAAACGTCATAGTATAATAAGGCAAAAAATGGCAAAAAAACGTAATAGTATAGTAAGGCATAAAAATGCCAAAAAAGGCATATTATAGTAGAGCATAAAAATGGCAAAAAACGTCACAGTATAGTATGGCATAAAATTTCAAAAAATGTCATAGTATAATCAGGCATAAAAATGTTAAAAAACGTCATAGTATAGTCAGGCACAAAACGTCACAGTATGGTAAGGCAAAAAATGCCAAAAAAAGTCATATTATAGTAGAGCATAAAAATGTCAAAAAACGTCATAGTATAGTATGGCATAAAATTTCAAAAAACGTCATAGTATAATAAGGCATAAAAATGGCAAAAAACGTCATGGCACAAAACGTCACAGTATAGTAAGGCAAAAAATGCCAAAAAAAGTCATATTA
>NW_019467713.1:0-365 GCF_002814215.2 Seriola lalandi dorsalis
ATGCCTTACTATACTATGACTTTTGTATGCCTTATTATAGTATTATGTTTTTGGGACTTTTTATGCCTTATTACAGTATGATGTTTTTATGACTTTTTATGCCTTACTATACTATGATGGTTTTATGACTTTTTATGCCTTATTATACTATGATGGTTTTATGACTTTTTATGCCTTATTATACTATGATGTTTTTATGACTTTTGTATGCCTTATTATAGTATGATGTTTTTGGGACTTTTTATGCCTTATTGAGGTATGACGTTTTTATGACTTTTTATGCCTTACGATACTATGCCTTTTTCTGCCTTATTATACTATGATGTTTTTATGCCTTTTTATGCGTTATTATAGTATGATATTTT
>NW_019467714.1:0-358 GCF_002814215.2 Seriola lalandi dorsalis
TCCCGGTACCCATGTTACTTTCAGGTAACCACCATGAGACTGTCCAATTTCATGTCCTACCATCCCCTTGCATCCCTCTGATTCTGGGGTATCCCTGGCTCCTCCGTCATAACCCCCACATTGACTGGGCTGCAGGGACCATCCTGGGGTGGAGCCCTTCCTGCCACCAGATCTGTCTGAGACACGCCAGCGTTCCCCAGCACTCAGCCTGTTCCAGCGTCATGCCTCGAGAACTCTCTCTTCGTCAAAGCCGAGAAGTGTGAGTTTCATGCCTCTTCTGTCTCCTTCTTGGGCTACATTGTGGCTCCAGGTAGTCTGCAGATGGACCCGTCCAAGGTCTCAGCAGTCACGTCCTGGC
>NW_019467715.1:0-415 GCF_002814215.2 Seriola lalandi dorsalis
GTTGGTTGATTTATAGTCTGTTATTGCCTGGATGCCCTGCCACATGCGTCGGGGGTCGGAGTTGTCCTTGAAGTGCTCCTCAATCCTTAGCTTGTAGCTGTGCTTGGCCTCCTTGATGCCCCTCTTCAGGTCAGCTCTGGATGAACAGTAGGCCAGAGCATCGCCAGATCTGAAGGCGGCGTCTCGCGCCCTCAGCAGTAGGCGTACCTCTCTGTTCATCCAGGGCTTTTAAGCGTCAGGATCTGCTCTAAGTCCTCGTCAGAAGCTTTCTCTGTGTCTGAGAATTGAGTTTTTGTCACTCATTGTCCTGTCTATACAGAACACTTCAGGATAGGTTTTCCTGTCTATTTGAGTAGCATTCATGAAGAATATGTTGGATTTCATGTTTACATGTCATAAAGTTATCAGCTACACC
>NW_019467716.1:0-671 GCF_002814215.2 Seriola lalandi dorsalis
AGAGACAGAGAGAGACAGTGAGATAGAGAGACAGTGAGATAGAGAGAGGGAGAGAGAGAGAGACAGAGAGAGAGACAGTGAGATAGAGAGACAGTGAGAAAGAGAGAGGGAGAGAGAGAGAGACAGAGAGAGACAGTGAGATAGAGAGACAGTGAGACAGAGAGAGGGAGAGAGAGAGAGACAGAGAGAGACAGTGAGATAGAGAGACAGTGAGATAGAGAGAGGGAGAGAGAGAGAGACAGAGAGAGACAGTGAGATAGAGAGACAGTGAGACAGAGAGAGACAGTGAGATAGAGAGACAGTGAGACAGAGAGAGACAGAGAGAGGGAGAGACAGTGAGACAGAGAGAGAGACAGAGAGAGACAGAGAGACAGTGAGATAGAGAGACAGTGAGATAGAGAGACAGTGAGACAGAGAGAGAGACAGAGAGAGACAGTGAGATAGAGAGACAGAGAGACAGAGAGAGGGAGAGAGAGAGAGACAGAGAGAGACAGTGAGATAGAGAGACAGTGAGATAGAGAGAGGGAGAGAGAGAGAGACAGAGAGAGACAGTGAGATAGAGAGACAGTGAGACAGAGAGAGGGAGAGAGAGAGAGACAGAGAGAGACAGTGAGATAGAGAGACAGTGAGATAGAGAGAGGGAGAGAGAGAGAGACAGAGAGAGACAGTGA
>NW_019467717.1:0-653 GCF_002814215.2 Seriola lalandi dorsalis
TAATATTCCCTGATGATGATGGAAATGCACTTTATTATTTCTAAGACTAAGTCTGATGGTCATATGTGGGATATGTTCAAGAAGAGAAAAAGGGACTTAACTTCAAAACAAAAAAAGAAAAGATGTAACAATAGGATTGTTGTTCCTAGTTTAAGTTGGCCAGGGGACATATTTGAGTGTGACACTGTACAAGAGTGTTTCCGTTGGCTCGTCTACAGCTAGAGCCCCGAGGCATCTATTAATCTTCTGTTTCGGGTTTATTATTCTTCCGCCAAATTTCGGCGCGTAACTCGTCCCGCAGCTTTGAGAAAACCCTGGTAATATATACATCAAAACGTGCGTCTTGATCCCGCAAGGGGTGCTATGACTTTTGGTGTTAAAATTCCATTTTTTCCCAAAGTTATTCCCAAAAAACTGGGAATAAATAATGCATTAGAAATGCATTGGAATTTTCTTTAGAAACCCACCTTTTTTCGACAAAATTGCACCTTTTTTCTGAGTCACCCAGCTCTCTCATACCTGCACGTAGAAATGTGATTCAAACTATAAAACGGAGGAAAACTTCTGCTCTCTCAAAAAGACATGAACTGTTTTTAGATAACATGTAAACTTTTCAAACTGTGAGCACTCAAAGGAGGAGTGCAAATCACTTT
>NW_019467718.1:0-1062 GCF_002814215.2 Seriola lalandi dorsalis
TATGCCTTACTATACTATGACTTTTTATGCCTTACTATACTATGACGTTTTTATGACTTTTTATGCCTTAATAAAATATGTCATTTTTATGCCTTACTGTACTATGTCTTTTTATGCCTTGCTATACTATGTAGTTTTTATGACTTTTTATGCCTTACTATACTATGTCGTTTTTATGAGTTTTTGTGCGTTACTATACTATGATGTTTTCATGCCTTACTATACTATGTCATTTTTATGCCTTACTATAGTATATCTTTTTATGCCTTACTATACTATGACATTTTTATGACTTTTTATGCCTCACTATACTATGTCGTTTTTATGACTTTTTATGCCTTACTATAATATGTCATTTTTATGCCTTACTGTACTATGTCATTTTATGCCTTACTATACTATGATGTTTTTATGCCTTACTATAGTATATCTTTTTATGCCTTACTATACTATGTCGTTTTTATGACTATTTATGCCTTACTATACTATGACTTTTTATGCCTCACTATACTATGTCGTTTTTATGACTTTTTGTGCTTTAACATAATATGTTGTTTTTATGCCTTACTATACTATGACTTTTTATGCCTTACTATACTATGACGTTTTTATGACTTTTTATGCCTTAATAAAATATGTCATTTTTATGCCTTAATAAAATATGTCATTTTTATGCCTTACTGTACTATGTCTTTTTATGCCTTGCTATACTATGTAGTTTTTATGACTTTTTATGCCTTAACATAATAAATCGTTTTTATGCCTTACTATACTATGACTTTTTATGCCTTACTATACTATGTCGTTTTTATGAGTTTTTGTGCGTTACTATACTATGACGTTTTCATGCCTTACTATACTATGTCATTTTTATGCCTTACTATAGTATATCTTTTTATGCCTTACTATACTATGACATTTTTATGACTTTTTATGCCTTACTATACTATGATGTTTTTTTAACTTTTTATGCCTTAATAAAATATGTCGTTTTTATGCCTTACTGTACTATGACTTTTTATTCCTCACTATACTATGTCGTTTTTATGACTTTTTGTGCCT
>NW_019467719.1:0-309 GCF_002814215.2 Seriola lalandi dorsalis
CTGTGAGTGTCACACACACACACACACACACACACACACACACACACACACACACACACTCTGCACAATACAAACACACAACCCTGATCACAAACCATCACTTCTCTCTGCTTCTTGTTCTTATCCTGAATTTAATTTTTATTCTTATATTCTTATATATTATATATATATAATATTTTTAGCCACTGCGGTAGAATTTGGACCAATCCTTTTAATGCTGCCTTCAGGTGCACTCGGAAATGTGCCTTGTTGTCAGCCTCTTCAGTCACCTTTAGTTAGAGGACAACAGAGATCACTTTATGGAAACTA
>NW_019467720.1:0-416 GCF_002814215.2 Seriola lalandi dorsalis
ATTGTTAATTATTTTAACCAATTGTAATAAAATATATTTTTATACCTCGAACCCCGTCTCATGCCACCTGAATGGAACGAACCTGTGTGTCTAGTAGTTAGAACCGAATTTCCCTGGGTGCAATTCCCAGGGTGGCGTTGTTGAGCAACTATATAAATCTCTCAAACATATTTGACATCCGAGTGCAAGCATCCACCCTGCCCTTGCCACAGAAGGAAAGTCAGAATGCAAGAAAATCTGGATTCTTGGCGTCAGGAAGCCCAAAGAGTTGAACATGTAGAAAGTGGAGGTTGCTGTGGACAAATCACGGCCTGTTGAAGATTAAAAAACCTTTAAGAAAGTGCAAATGTCCAAGTTTCATGTTGTTGGTTTCTTCATTTATTTTATTCATTCTTATATTATAATTATTTAATTCT
>NW_019467721.1:0-426 GCF_002814215.2 Seriola lalandi dorsalis
CACACACACACACACACACACACACACACACACACACACACACACACACACACACACACACTCACACACACTTTCCAGTTCAGCTGCAAAAAGAGCAAATTACATTCATTAGAGACCAGTTACAATCATCTTGTTGTTTCCATGAGCAGCAGCTCCTGATCTTATTGGTCCTTCCAGACATTTACAGCAGTAGCAGCAGCGGCGGCGGTGGCGGCGGTAGTTACCAACCAACCAGCCTTCAAAAAAGAAGAAGAAAAAAAGAGGAAACAAAAACTTGGATATAAGTAAAGAAACAGGAAACGCCTCCAGAGAGAGCCACTTCCTCAAACAGTCGGGGGTGAAATGGAAACCTTACCAACGATGAGAAAAACGTTCCTCAGTGTCTTCAGCGTGTGTTCCTGTTGTGTCAGTCTCAGTCCCATGTTT
>NW_019467722.1:0-467 GCF_002814215.2 Seriola lalandi dorsalis
TAAATAAATAAATAGTTCCCTGAAGTTTGCAGTTTGAAGAATGCAGTTCATGTAGGCTTTATGATGCAGTTACATTATGTCTTAAGTCTTGAACAGCAATATCCTGCTCCTCTCTACAAGAAACTATCAAAGACAGCTTCAGGACACACTTCATCTAACAATATGTCATTTTCTGCTGCTTGGGATCTCTCAATCAACACAGAAAAAGGTAAAGTACTTGGTAGTTAAACAGCCATTATTGCCCTACAGTTTTCACTCAGACAGACGGTACTTGCTGTCAGTTTCTGCAGCTTCTCATGTGGCTTACACAAACACAAACACAAACACACACACACACACACTATTCACTAGCCATCCCCTCAACGTGCTTCCCTGCAATCTCTCTCTCTCTCTGTGTCTCTCTTTCTCACACACACTTCTTACTTTTATAACTATTTCAGTATCAATGTTATCAGTAACCTTGTTTC
>NW_019467723.1:0-426 GCF_002814215.2 Seriola lalandi dorsalis
TACATTAATATAATATGTCATTTTATTCCTTACCATACTATGACGTTTTTAAGACCTTTTATGCCTTAATATACTATGACATTTTTTGACATTTTTATGCCATACTATACTATGACGTTTTTTGGTCATTTTTATGCCTCCCAATACAATTTCATTTGATGCCTTAACATACTATGACGTTCTTATGAACTTTTATGCCATATTATACTATGACGTTTTTTGACATTTTATGCCATAATATACTATGACTTTTTTTTTCGCATTATTATACATTAATATAATATGTCATTTTATTCCTTACCATACTATGACGTTTTTAAGACCTTTTATGCCTTAATATATCATGTTTCACAAATTGTATTGACTGACTATACAATTAAGTTTACAAATCATAAGTTGGTAGGGTAGTAGAATGCTTAAAAGCAT
>NW_019467725.1:0-323 GCF_002814215.2 Seriola lalandi dorsalis
TGTGTGTGTGTGTGTGTGTGTGTGTGTGTGAGTGTGAGTGAGAGAGAGAGAGCAAGAGAGGTGTCTGTGTTTAAGTGAGAACGACAGCTACAAATTTTGTGTGTGTTTGTGTGCTCGACTGAGAGCTGTTTGTGCAAATATGCTCTATGCGTCTGCCTTGTGTGCGCACGTATGTGTGCGTGTGCGTGTGTGTGGCCTGTGAAACACAGCTGCTTCCACCAGCACTTAGAGCTTTTGTCATTTTTAAAATTACCCATCTCTCTCTCTCTCTCTCTCTCTCTCTCTCTCTCTCTCTCTCTCTCTCTCTCTCTCTCTCTCTCTCT
>NW_019467726.1:0-449 GCF_002814215.2 Seriola lalandi dorsalis
ACGCGACTTGTCGTTTCTCTCTCCTCCTCAGTCTAAACATGCGAGTCATACGTCACACTCGCTGGCCTCGCAGTGCTTAAAGAGACAGGCTCCAATTTACCAATTCATTTGCATTCAATAAAATGACATAAAAGTACCGTTTGTTTTTAAATGCTGGTATAGTACCGTTTTCAAAACTCTAGTATCGCGGTACTATACTGGTACCGGTATACCGTGCAACCCTAGTTCACACTGTCTTCATGTTGAATCACACAAAAACAACTCTAGCTTTGTCGGCACATTTTAACAGTTCGTGCAATCTCAGTGAAAATGCAGTGAAACTTGGAGCTTTGTCCCGTAACTGTTCATAGATTTTACCTGACAGTCTGTTAATCGGCTCTGCCACAGTGTGTGTCGACAGGGAACGGTTGTTAAACAGGCTTTTCTTTTGGGGGACACAGAATATCAGC
>NW_019467727.1:0-581 GCF_002814215.2 Seriola lalandi dorsalis
GTATGGCATAAAATGCCAAAAAACGTCATAGTATAGTATGGCAAAAAATGTCAAAAAACACTATAGCATTTTAAGGCATAAAAGGTCATAAAAACGTCATAGTATGGTAGGGGATACAACTACATAGTAAAACAAGGCCTAAAAATGTTAAAAAACATAATAGTATAGTATGTCATAAAATGCCGAAAAACGTCATAGTATAGTATGGCAAAAAATGTCATAGTATAGTATGGCAAAAAATGTCAAAAAACACTATAGCATATTAAGGCATAAAAGGTCATAAAAACGTCATAGTATGGTAGGGGATACAACGACATAGTAAAATAAGGCCTAAAAATGTTAAAAAAACATCATAGTATAGTGTGGCAAAAAATGTCATAGTATAGTATGGCAAAAAATGTCAAAAAAAAATATTACATTTTAAGGCATAAAAGGTCATAAAAACATCATAGTATGGTAGGGGATACAACTACATAGTAAAATAAGGCCTAAAAATGGTAAAAAACATCATAGTATAGTATGGCATAAAATGCCAAAAAACGTCATAGTATAGTATGGCAAAAAATGTCATAGTATAGTAT
>NW_019467728.1:0-584 GCF_002814215.2 Seriola lalandi dorsalis
TATGGTGCTGACTGTAGTTCTTGGTGTTTTGTGGTGCTGACTATAGCTTTGTTGTTTGGTGCTGACTGTAGCTTCTAGGTGTTGTATGGAGCTGACTGTAGTTCTAGGTGTTGTATGGTGCTGACTGTAGCTCTAGGTGTTGTATGGTGCTGACTGTAGCTCTAGGTGTTGTATGGTGCTGACTGTAGCTCTAGGTGTTGTATGGTGCTGACTGTAGCTCTGTGTTGTATGGTGCTGACTGTAGCTCTAGGTGTTGTATGGTGCTAACTGTAGCTCTGTGTTGTATGGTGCTGACTGTAGCTGTAGGTGTTGTATGGTGCTGACTGTAGTACTTGGTGTTGTATGGTGCTGACTGTAGCTCTGTGTTGTATGGTGCTGACTGTAGCTCTAGGTGTTGTATGGTGCTGACTGTAGTTCTTGGTGTTTTGTGGTGCTGACTATAGCTTTGTTGTTTGGTGCTGACTGTAGTTCTTGGTGTTGTATGGTGCTGACTGTAGTTCTTGGTGTTTTGTGGTGCTGACTATAGTTCTAGGTGTTGTATGGTGCTGACTGTAGTTCTTGGTGGTGTATGGTGCTGACTGTAG
>NW_019467729.1:0-395 GCF_002814215.2 Seriola lalandi dorsalis
ATGTTGATCAGAGCTGTCTGGATCAAAATGTTCAATGTCCTTTGCTAATAACTCAAGCGCTTCGAGGCGGGGGCACTGTGAGGTCCCTACTGATGAAGGCGAGACTATGCTAGCTGGACTAGAGGAAGGAGCTGAACAGCGGTCATCACTCTCATGGAGGTGCAGAGAGGAGGCTGAACAGTCCGGAAAAGTTTTGGTCCTTCATTTGGAGGGGTGAGCACAGTTGAAACTGTTATGCATCAGTGGCTGATGGGAACATGAATATCCTCTACCGGATAAACTACCTGTCTCTTCATTGTCAGTTTCAGGAAGATGGGAAGTCAGGTGGGTGTAACCTCTGTCTCTCAGTGGAGGTTGAGGAGCTGACTTCATTTCCCAGGACTTAGGGTCAGTTG
>NW_019467730.1:0-447 GCF_002814215.2 Seriola lalandi dorsalis
TGTGTGTGTGTGTGTGTGTGTGGGTGCGCTGACCTCCTATAGCTTCACACCTCGACGTCATCTCCCACAGCACCAGGGCCATGGAATAAATGTCGGTCTGTTTGAAGGACTCGATGTTCTCCAGGTTGAGTCGGGCCTCCAGCACCTCCGGAGCCATGTAACGTGCTGTACCCACCTGCAGAGACAGGAGACAGGAGACAGGGGACAGGGGACAGGGGACAGGAGACAGGGGACAGGAGACAGGAGACAGGGGACAGGAGACAGGGGACAGGAGACAGGGGACAGGAGACAGGAGACAGGGGACAGGGGACAGGGTTAACACAGGGTCACTGCAGCACAAATAACCACCACAGTAAACACTACATCAGTCTCCATGAGTGTGATGTTCACTTTCTCTCATTGTCTGGATTGTGCTGTTTCAACAATCAACTGATGGGCCCAGTATAA
>NW_019467731.1:0-463 GCF_002814215.2 Seriola lalandi dorsalis
TGATAGCACGCTGTGGCTCTATCTCAGGCTCTATTTCTTACTCAGGCTGAAATGCTTGGCAGTAACAGCCAGGTATAAGCTCTCTGTGTTACACAGGGCTGTCGGCACACAGTGTTTAATGTTAAAGGGAGCAGCAATTCTGACAGCTTTACTAGATAGCATTGAACACGTGGTATTCAAATGCTGAACTGAGGTTCTTACATTTCCTACAGAATAAACTCAACTGGAATTGTTAGCAAGGAATATCAGGCTCTTGATACTAAGGCTTAAGTGTTAGCTATTAATAACTGGAGGACGTCTAATATTACTTAAGGTAAAATTAGTAAACCAATTCTCACCACAGTGCACTTGTTTGTAAGTACACCTGGACGTTTACTCCTGTGGTGGACTAAAAAATTTTTTCAACCTTTGCGGTTTTGGCCAAATTATGAATTTAATATTGCACAATTATGAATATTTGCCA
>NW_019467732.1:0-419 GCF_002814215.2 Seriola lalandi dorsalis
AGAAGCTCAACATTGACTTTTATCTAGTTTTAAGCCACATACACTTTTTACACCTTGGTGGTTTTCAGCTCTATATTTGAACCAGATGAAGGATTTTAGTCGTCGGACGTCTGGATCTGAAGTTATCAGAGAAACAAGCTGAGGAAATGTGAGACAGCTCAGCTCCCAGCTGCTGGAGACGTCCTGTCCTGTGTCTCTGAAGAGCGTCGGTGAATCTTTGATTTTTTAAGTCAAACTGTTTTCTGGGTGTTTCTACTGGTTTTAATCCCCTGGTGTGTTTGTTATGGAGAGGAGGACACCTCTGTGGAGAATTCAGCTGCTGGTAAAAACCTGCTGAACGTCTGGTTCATAAGTTATCAGAGAAACAATCCAAACAAAGGTCAGCATCAATCGCCGTACAGCGTCGCTCAAACACTGAC
>NW_019467733.1:0-3545 GCF_002814215.2 Seriola lalandi dorsalis
AGTTGTGACGGTCTCCGCTGAGACAGAGGAGAGGAGAAGCTACTAGCCCTCTCTCGCTGTCACTTCTAGTCGCGTTGCTCTCCTCCCCAGTAATGTTAAATTTAGCACAGAAAAAAACATAATAGTGGTAATTTAAATAGCGGTTCATGGGATTTATTAACCCTCAGGGGTCCCTCTGTCCTTTTTTGGACATTTTCTTCAGTTTTCTTTTTTGATTTGCTGATCATTTTGGCTGTGTTACAGCTGAAGGTATGGATTTCTGCAAGAAAGTGTCTTTTTTGACATATTTTTCAAATCTAATGTCAGTTACTGTTACAGGTCTATTATACACTGGTAACACATTTTGTACCCGCTGGGGTTCCTCACGTCCAAAAAAGGACACACAAAGAAAATGCTATAAAATCATCATATATCAATATTTTTTTCTGCTTTTTTTTTTGCATAAATCTCTTAAACCACTTCAGTTCTGCTCAAACCTACCAAATGTTTATTAGTTTTCGGGATTTTAACCCTTTAAATGCCAGTTTGAAGACATGTTGCCTCTTGTTTTATTAAAAAAAACAACACAGAATATGAGATATTTCCCACATAATACATGGTGGAGGGATGTTTTATATCAGAGTCTTTTATATCAAGACATTTCTCAAAACCAGAATATGATCAGGGTGACTTTTGAACACTGGAAATAAATCATGTACTCATCCTGGCAGTAGCCCCCGTGGCACTCAAAATTTCCCTGGAATTTTCTAGTTGACATATAAGATCTCAATTTACATTCAGGAATGCCCATACGCAAATGGTACAGTATATATGTAAAATTTACATATAAAACCTGTTAGAAATTGGAACAATATCATATATTGACATATGTCTAGCTAATAGAAACATGTATTTTAGTATGTCTCTTTATATTATAAACATAGGTCATATAAATATGTATTCATCCCCAACCCCGTCAGAATATGTTCATATTGTATATGTAAATATAAAAGATAGACATTTATGTTTAAATTTAGTAAGAAACTACTTAGAAAAGCTGAGTATAGTAAGTCATTAAAAAAGTCATAGTATAGTAAGGCATGAAAGAAGTAATAATATAGTAAGTGCTTAAAAAAACGCCATAGTATAGTAAGGCATAAAAAACATCATGGTATAATAAGGCATAATAAACGTCATAGTATTGTATACTGACTATACTATGACCTTTTTATACCCTATTATACTATGACATTTTTATGACATTTTTATTCCTTACTATACAATGACGTTATGACATTTTTATGCCATACTATACTATGGCGTTTTTCATGCCTTATTATACTATGACGTTTTTATGCCCTACTATACTATGACGTTTTTATGCCCTATTTTACTATAACGTTTTTATGACGTTTTTTATTGCCTTACTATACTATGACGTTTTTCATGCCTTACTATACTATGACGTTTTTATGACATTTTTATGCCATGCTATACTATGACGTTTTTATTGCCTTACTATACTATGACGTTTTTAGGACATTTTTATGCCTTACTATACTATGATGTTTTTATGACATTGTTAAGCCATACTATACTCTGACGTTTTTTTATTGCCTTACTTTACTATGACGTTTTTATGAAATTTTTATGCCATACGATACTATGGTGTTTTTAAGACATTGTTATGCCATACGATACTATGGCGTTTTTATGACATTTTTATGCCATATTATACTATGGCGTTTTTCATGCCTTATTATGCCATACTATACTGTGGCGTTTTTCATGCCTTATTATACTATGACATTTTTATGCCATGCTATACTGTGGCGTTTTTCATGCCTTATTATGCCATACTATACTATGGCGTTTTTCATGCCTCATTATACTATGACATTTTTATGCCATTCTATACTATGACATTTTTATGACGTTTTTATGCCATACTATACTATGATGTTTTTATGACGTTTTTTATGCCATACTATACTGACGTTTTTATGCCATACTATACTATGACGTTTTTGACATTTTTATGACATACTATACTATGGCATTTTTCATGCCTTATTATAGCATGACCTTTTCATGACATTTTTATGCCATACTATATTATGACGTTTTTATGACATTTTTAGCCTTACTATACTATGACCTTTTTCATGATATTTTTATGCTCTACTATACTATGACGTTTTTATGACATTTTTATGCCATACTATACTATGACATTTTTATGACATTTTTAAGCCTTACTATACTATGACGTTTTTATGACATTTTTAAGCCTTACTATACTATGGTGTTTTTATGTCCTACTATCCTATGACATTTTTATGCCCTACTATACTATGACCTTTTTACGACATTTTTAAGCCCTACTATACTATGACATTTGTTATGCCTTACTATACTATGACGTTTTTAAGACATTTTTAAGCCATACTATACTCTGACATTTTTTATTGCCTTACTATACTATGACGTTTTTCATGCCTTATTATGCCATACTATACTATGGCGTTTTTCATGCCTTATTATACTTTGACGTTTTTATGCCTTACTATACTATGACGTTTTTATGACAATTTTAAGCCTTACTATACTATGACGTTTTTACGCCTCATTATACTATGACGTTTTTATGACCTTTTTATGCCATACTATACTATGGCGTTTTTCATTCCTTATTATACCATGACCTTTTTATGACATTTTTATGCCATACTATACCATAGCGTTTCATGCCTTATTATACTTTGACTTTTTTATGCCTTATTATACCATGACCTTTTTATGACATTTTTATGCCCTACTATACTATGGCGTTTTTATGACATTTTTAAGCCTTACTATACTATGACGTTTTTTTATGCCTTATTATACTATGACGTTTTTATGAAATTTTTATGCCATACTATACTATGACCTTTTTATGACATTTTTATGCCATGCTATACTGTGACATTTTCATGACATTTTTAAGCCTTACTATACTATGACATTTTTATGCCCTACTATACCATGACCTTTTTACGACATTTTTAAGCCTTACTATACTATGGCGTTTTTATGCCCTACTATACCATGACCTTTTTACGACATTTTTAAGCCTTACTATACTATGACATTTGTTATGCCTTACTATACTATGGCGTTTTTAAGACATTTTTAAGCCATACTATACTCTGACATTTTTTATTGCCTTACTATACTATGGCGTTTTTCATGCCTTATTATACTTTGACGTTTTTATGCCCTACTATACCATGACCGTTTTACGACATTTTTAAGCCTTACTATACTATGACGTTTTTATGCCCTACTATACTATGACGTTTTTATGACATTTTTGATACCTTATTATACCATGACCTTTTTATGACATTTTTAAGCCTTACTATACTATGACGTTTTTTTATGCTTTATTATACTATGACGTTTTTATGACATTTTTATGATATTTTTATGCCATACTATACTATGGCGTTTTTCATGCCTTATTATACTTTGACTTTTTTATGCCTTATTATACCATGACCTTTTTATGACATTTTTATGCC
>NW_019467734.1:0-318 GCF_002814215.2 Seriola lalandi dorsalis
TGTTGTTTTTATGTTATTGATTGTACAGCACTTTGGTCAACAGCTGTTGTTATAAATGTGCTTTATAAATAAATTTGATTTGATTTGATTTGATATTTAGTCATTTGTTCGTTTATTTACTCAGTCAGTTTCTATGGTTATTCTCTCTCTCTCTCTTTTGACTTTCAGTTGAACTCAGACTGAGAGTGTTTCAAATACAGACTTAGTGACGTCTGAGATCCAGACTGGATTACCAGCCAGGCCCAGTGGACTATTGTTGTTGTAGTTTATTCTGTCCCTCAAATTAAAGTCGGATCACCCCATTACAGAGAACTGTGT
>NW_019467735.1:0-442 GCF_002814215.2 Seriola lalandi dorsalis
GTATTATGTGGGAAATATCTCATATTCTGTGTTGTTTTTTTTTAATAAAACAAGAGGCAACATGTCTTCAAACTGGCATTTAAAGGGTTAAAATCCTGAAAACTAGTAAACATTTGGTAGGTTTGAGCAGAACTTGAAGTGGTTTAAGAGATTTATGCAAAAAAAAAAAGCAGAAAAAAATATTGATATATAATGATTTTATAGCATTTTCTTTGTGTGTCCTTTTTTGGACGCGAGGAACCCCAGAGGGTACAAAATGTGTTACCAGTGTATAATAGACCTGTGACAGTAACTGACATTAGATTTTAAAAATATGTAAAAAAAAAGACACTTTCTTGCAGAAATCCATACCTTCAGCTGTAACACAGCCAAAATGATCAGCAAATCACAAAAGAAAAGTGAAGAAAATGTCCAAAAAAGGACAGAGGGACCCCTGAGGGTT
>NW_019467736.1:0-424 GCF_002814215.2 Seriola lalandi dorsalis
TCTTTACCTATGTTAACAATGGCGGCTCCCTGGGAGTGCAGCATGCTGCGCAGCGCCGCCCTGCAGGTCAGCATGGTGCCCAGCAAGTTGGTGTGAAGCAGAGCGACCATGTCCTCCGGCTTGGTCCTCAGTAACAGAGCATCCCTGAACACAGACGGGTCAGCAACACACTTCAATATATGATATATATAAATATATATATGTGTGTGTGTGTGTGATGAGCGTAACACGTGTCAGCTCACCTGTTGATACCAGCTGCGTTCACCAGGTAAGAGATGTTTCCACAGGTTCTGTGGATCGTGTCGAAGGTTTTCTGCACCTCCCGCTCTTTGGAGACATCACAGCTAAACGCCACATGGTCAGCTGGAGAGCAGACAGACGGTCTGAGAGTGTGTTCATGGTTACAGCACGTTCATTAACTGCA
>NW_019467737.1:0-397 GCF_002814215.2 Seriola lalandi dorsalis
TTTATTTGATAGTATAGTGGAGAGAGACAGGAAATAGGGAGGCAGAGAGGGGGAATGACATGCAGCGAAAGGCCGTCCGATGCGGGATTCGAACCGGGGCCAACTGCAGCGAGGACTGTAGCCTCTACACATGGGGCGCCTGCTTAGACCACTACGCTACACGACGCCCCATTTACATTCATGTTTAATCAGATTTTTTTTTTCCTATCATTTGTTTGTACCATAAAATGTCCTCTGAGCCCAAAGTGTGTTCTTGAAATTGTATTTCTTTCTTGTGCCTGTCCAAAAACCCAGATATTTAGTTTACTATAAGATGAGGCATAACTGGAAACGCTTCATATTTCAGTCAACTATTGGTAATTCTGCTTGAAAGCCACTTCATTTTCTGTTATCAACT
>NW_019467738.1:0-572 GCF_002814215.2 Seriola lalandi dorsalis
GTTTGTTTTATTTTATTTTTCATTTAAAACAAAAAAATACAAAAAAATACAAAAAACAACACAAAACAAAAAAACATAAAATGGATGACTGGACGGTGGTGCGTTACGGGCGGAGACGCCAACGCATCCGCCAACCAGCTTGGGGCCAGGGAGGTTGGGGGTTCCAGGGATGGAAGGACCGTGCTCCTCCTGTCTCCTACGGGAGACAGGTTCAGTTCACCCACCCTAACCCATTCCCCCTCCCTTACCCTCCTCCCACCCCCTATCCGAACCAGGATTTGCATCCTCTTCCCTACCCTAACCCCAATCCCAAGGACAGTAACGGCCCAAGCTCACCCCATAGACACAATCCACCAACACAACACAACTCTCCTTCATCACCACACCTGATACCCTTTGTCTCCACTTTTTCTCATCAAATCACCGACCTACACCGCATTATCAAACATAACTTCTCCATATTGCAGTCTCAACATCCGGCCTTTCATAACCACAAAATCATCTCAGCCCATAGAAAACACAAGAGCCTTCAGTCCATCCTCGTCAGATCTCAATTTTCCGACCATAGACCC
>NW_019467739.1:0-714 GCF_002814215.2 Seriola lalandi dorsalis
AGTATGGCATAAAAATGCCAAAAAACGTCATAGTATACTATGGCATAAAATGTCAAAAAAACGTCATAGTATATTAATGCATTAAAGGTCATAATAACGTCATAGTATGGCAAGGAAACAAGAAAAAAAGTAAAGTAAGTCATAAAAATGCCAAAAAACGTCATAGTGTAGTATGGCATAAAATGTCAAAAAAACGTCATAGTATATTAATGCATTAAAGGTCATAATAACGTCATAGTATGGCAAGGAAACAAGAAACAAAGTAAAGTAAGTCATAAAAATGCCGAAAAACGTCATAGTGTAGTATGGCATAAAAATGCCAAAAAACGTCATAGTATACTATGGCATAAAATGTCAAAAAAACGTCATAGTATATTAATGCATTAAAGGTCATAATAACATCATAGTATGGCAAGGAAACAAAAAACATAGTAAAGTAAGTCATAAAAATGCCAAAAAACGTCATAGTGTAGTATGGCATAAAAATGCCAAAAAACGTCATAGTATAGTATGGCATAAAATGTCAAAAAAACGTCACAGTATATTAATGCATTAAAGGTCATAATAACGTCATAGTATGGCAAGGAAACAAAAAACAAAGTAAAGTAAGTCATAAAAATGCCAAAAAACGTCATAATATTGTATGGCATAAAAATGCCAAAAAACGTCATAGTATACTATGGCATAAAATGTCAAAAAAACGTCATAGTATAT
>NW_019467740.1:0-446 GCF_002814215.2 Seriola lalandi dorsalis
GTCTGAGCACCTACTCCTTGTATGATTATATAGTATGACATTTAAGTCTTGTGACCTGTGTCTGTCTGTCTACACGTATGATGTTGACCTTTTTCAGTTTTCCAGTCTGTGGCCTGCTTTCCTCAACCCCTCTGGTTTCCCCTCCACTCACTTTTTTTGCCAGCACCCTACTTTTTGCCTGCTGACAAAATAATCTCAATTCTAAATAAACGGATTTTGTTTGTCACGTGTGCTTGTGGGTCCACAATGTCACATGTTAAGCTTAATGAAATGATGAGTGAACATCCATGAAATGGTAGGCAGTCTTGTAATATATACTTGACTTGTAACTGATGGGTTCAAGTATAAAAACCAACAAGTCCTGTACTTCAACCAACAGCAGGAATTATACAAACTTTCATTTTTCATTGTAAAATTAAATTTGATAATAAAGACCATTTAACTCA
>NW_019467741.1:0-303 GCF_002814215.2 Seriola lalandi dorsalis
TATACAACAAAAATATACCAAATATACACTAATAAATACAATATACACAATACACACGATATGTACATGAAAAAGTGCAGGTTTGCACATGGTCAGGAAGAGCAGGAGTTGTGGAGTCTGACAGCTGCTGGAATAAAGGACCTGCGGAACCTCTCCTTACAGCGAGGATGTAAAAGTCTGCTGCTGAAGAAGCTACTCAGAGACCCTACAGTGTCATGCAGAGGGTGAGAGTTATTGTTCATGATGGATGTCAGCTTAGCTAACATCCTCCTGTCACCTACTTCCTCAATGGAGTCTAGGGGG
>NW_019467742.1:0-323 GCF_002814215.2 Seriola lalandi dorsalis
AGTCAGTCAGTCAGTCAGTCAGTCAGTCAGTCTGTCTACTGAGCCGCTCTGGTTTCCCTGCTGCTCGTGAACTGCAGGGAAGAGGAGGAGTGCTTCCAATACACTGAGCCTTTCCTCCATTACAGCAAATAAACTACTTTGATTACAAGTATCATTATTAATAAAGGAGGCAGAGGAAGAACTAAACATAAGACACACTGAGCAGAGAGAGCAGGAGAGAGGGAGAGAGAGAGAGAGAGAGAAGTCATCACTAACGAGGCTTCGTACTAACGACTATGACCAACTCTACATATCAAACAGAGGGAGTTAGACATAAAGACCTG
>NW_019467743.1:0-348 GCF_002814215.2 Seriola lalandi dorsalis
ATGTACAAGGGGATCTACTAATAGATGCAAAAATAAAATAAAAGGGAGAGAAAATTAAAGAGAATAAAACAAAATCAAAAGAACAAAATAAAATAAAACAAAATAAAATGGCCAAACAGCAAGACAAAACAAGGAAAAACAGGGCAGACGCAAGCCTTGTTTTTCAACAGCAAAACATCCAGACAATAGCAAAACAGCAAGACAAACAAAATAGCAGGACAAGACAGGGCAGACGCAACAAATATCCAGATAACACAGGACAAACTCAGGCCTTTTCTTTCAGTGTTCCAGCCACTGGACCGGTCTTTTAAGAATCACAGGACTCATATATACCTGGTCTTTTCTGTC
>NW_019467744.1:0-364 GCF_002814215.2 Seriola lalandi dorsalis
TATATATATATAGCTTTACTAGTTTACTAGTCAATGCTTTACAATACAAGTCACATTCATCCATTTACACACACATTCATACAGCGCTTTTCTACTACATGCCCACATTCACACACTGTTACATAAGAATGCAAGTTAGGGTTCATTATCTTGCCCATGTACACAGGAACAACCCAGAATCGAACCGCTGATCTCCGACCTTAAGATTACACAACCCGCTCAGCCACCCGAGGTGCTGCTCATTAACACAATAGATACCTGTTAACCCTGGGTGGTAGGCGAACTGTGGTAGGCGTTTTCCTTATTTGGCACAACACCAGATCTTCACGATGAAAAACCTACATAATGAATTTCATTAAGTTTT
>NW_019467745.1:0-597 GCF_002814215.2 Seriola lalandi dorsalis
ATCATATTATGATGTTTTTATGACTGTTTATGCCTTAATATACTATGATGTTTTTTTGACGTTTTATGCCATACTATACTATGACATTTTTTTATAATTTCATGCCACAATAAACTTTAAGGTTTTTTGGCATTTTTATGCCTTACTATACTATGTCGTTTTATTCCTTATCATACTATGATGTTTTTATGACTGTTTATGCCTTAAAATACTGCAACTTTTTTTGATGTTTTATGCCATACTATACTATGACGATTTTTCATAATTTTATGCCATACTATACTATGACATTTTTTGGCATTTTTATGCCTTACTATACTATGTCGTTTTATTCCTTATCATACTATGATGTTTTTATGACTGTTTATTCCTTAAAATACTATGATGTTTTTTTGACGTTTTATGCCATACTATACTATGACATTTTTTTATAATTTCATGCCACAATAAACTTTAAGGTTTTTTGGCATTTTTATGCCTTACTATACTATGTCGTTTTATTCCTTATCATACTATGATGTTTTTATGACTGTTTATGCCTTAAAATACTGCAACGTTTTTTTGATGTTTTATGCCATACTATACTATGACGATTTT
>NW_019467746.1:0-383 GCF_002814215.2 Seriola lalandi dorsalis
CCAAGCTTGTTAAGGTTTGTGACACTGTCTGAATATAATGGACTCACTTGGAAAAAAGCTATGAAAGAAAAGCATGCAATAAAGTCTGATAAATTTCAGGTCTCCTGCAGAGGCAATATTGAGGTCACAGAATAGGCCTGCGGTTTAACACCTGATTATGAGATAGAGGTTATAATTACAAGAGCCTCTGCACATGTGCTGAGTCTGTGTTTTGTATTTGCTTGTGTGCATATCGACACCCTCTTAAAATAATGGCCTAAGTCATTTTTTCAGGTTTTTCAGGAAACACAAAAAACTCAACAAAAGAGTCACACTTTTGACATAGGCCATTATACAACCGGGGGTAGAATTGCATGTTCCCCTCAACTGAGGATTCAGGCGAT
>NW_019467747.1:0-358 GCF_002814215.2 Seriola lalandi dorsalis
CTGCCATTACATCCTCCACATCAACAGGAAGTGGAATAAAATGTCTAGAAAATAAAAGCCCCACTCCTCCACTAGTGCTGCTTTTATGACTGAAATAAACATGTCCATTCCACTCCCTCCTCCAGTCCCCTTCAAAGCGTAAACACTTTCCATGACTGTTGTCTCAGCACTGTGTCCATCACTGTCAGAGACACAGTCCTGCTCCTGGGACTGGGAGACTTCTGCTTTCTCCTTTCAGACCTTCTTAGCTTTACTGTTGCTCTGTTTAGTTTCTGTGATTTTTCTTTTAGTGGCAAGTTTGAACAGATCATCATCCACCACTATGTCCTCTTCATCTTCCTCCTCTAACACTGACTCT
>NW_019467748.1:0-455 GCF_002814215.2 Seriola lalandi dorsalis
AGAAAAATGACATAGTACAGTAAGATATAAAAAGTCATAGTACATTAAGGTATAAAAAGTCATAAAAAAGTCAGAGTATAGTAAGGCTTAAAACGTCATAGTATACTAAGGCGTAAAAAGTAAAAAAAAACTACATAGTATAGCAAGACATAAAAAGTCATAGTATAGTAAAGCATAAAAAGTCATAGTATAGTAAGACATAAAAAGTCATAGTATAAAAGAGAATAAAAAGTTATAAAAAAGTCATAGTATAGCAAGGCATAAAAAATACATAAAGTAGTAAGGTATGAAAAGTCATAAAAAAGTCATAGTTTAGTAAAGCATAAAAAGTAATAAAAACGACATAGTACAATAAGGTATAAAAAGTCATAAAAAGTCATAATATATTAAGGCTTAAAACGTCATAAAAAAGTCATATTTTAGTAAGGCATAAAATGTCAAAAAAACGACATAGT
>NW_019467749.1:0-441 GCF_002814215.2 Seriola lalandi dorsalis
TAAACATAATTAGATTAACTTTATTTATCCCACAACTGGGAAATTCATTTTCTATGTTTTATTATAATTTTAATATTATGACTAATATTAATGGACATAGAGAAAAAGGGAGATAGTTAAAACTGTGATAATGTGTCGCACACAGTATTTTTAACCCTCACACGACCGACTCTGCAAACAGACGACCAGCTTTTTCCATCTCGACCATCCTTCACATTTAACATGGAAATGTGTTTGTTTGCCACCCTCTTTTACATCTCGCAGGGGTCTGCCTGTGTGTGTGTGTGTGTGTGTGTGTGTATGTGTGTGTGTGTGTGTGTGGCTGAATGGAGGCCCTGCCAGCCTGGCGATGGCCTGCACTGGGCTCCAGAGCGCCAGCGGCCCTGGAAAGCGGTGTGGTCCATGCAAGAGCTTTTGACAACATGGAGCGACAACAGAAAA
>NW_019467750.1:0-372 GCF_002814215.2 Seriola lalandi dorsalis
CAATTTTACAAATACAATTTTGTTTAGCAAAGAAAATAATGTACTTTACACATATAAATAAGATGTTATATAAGATTGGAAATGTGTGTGTGTGTCCCGCGGCGTCCGGTCCGGTCCGGTCTGGTCCGATCCGGTACGGTCTGGTCCGATCCGGTACGGTCTGGTCCGGGCCAGTCAGTTGGACGTAGAAGGGCGGAGCGCCAAAGAGGAGGTGGAGGTTCCAGCTGCATGTGTGTAAATGAGCAAAAAGACTTAGTCTAAAAGAGGCATGTAAGCAAAGAGCAAGAATATACAGTATTAATGTAAAGATTGTAAAAGTTGATTGCAGAGTAACTGATATGAAGTTTGTAAAAATGTGACGTACGTGATGTG
>NW_019467751.1:0-369 GCF_002814215.2 Seriola lalandi dorsalis
TTCTAAGTGGGTTGTAGGTGGAGAGAGGCGGCAGGATGGGATGCGCCTTACACCAATTAGGGCCTACATGGATAACATGGCGTTGATAACTACAACGGTGCCATGTATGAAAAGAGTACTTGAGAGACTTAATAAAAACTTAAAGTGGGCTAGTATGAAAATCAAGCCTAGTAAGTCCAGAAGTATCTCAATAAGCAGAGGGAAGTTAAGTGATAGGAAGTTTATAATAGACAAAGAGGAAATTCCAATAATTAGGGAAAAATCAGTAAAGAGTCTAGGTAGGTGGTACAAGGCAGACTTGAATGACGGAGAACAGGTAGTGCAGTTTCGGAAGGATGTTGCTGAGGGACTGGATAGAATAGATAAATC
>NW_019467752.1:0-342 GCF_002814215.2 Seriola lalandi dorsalis
GTCCTCCTGTCCTCCTGTCCTCTTGTCCTCCTGTCCTCTTGTCCTCCAGTCCTCCTGTCCTCCTGTCCTCTTGTCCTCCTGTCCTCTTGTCCTCCTGTCCTCCTGTCCTCCTGTCCTCCTGTCCTCTTGTCCTCTTGTCCTCTTGTCCTCCTGTCCTCCTGTCCTCCTGTCCTCTTGTCCTCCTGTCCTCTTGTCCTCCTGTCCTCTTGTCCTCCTGTCCTCCTGTCCTCTTGTCCTCTTGTCCTCTTGTCCTCCTGTCCTCTTGTCCTCCAGTCCTCCTGTCCTCCTGTCCTCTTGTCCTCCTGTCCTCTTGTCCTCCTGTCCTCCTGTCCTCCTGTCCTC
>NW_019467753.1:0-353 GCF_002814215.2 Seriola lalandi dorsalis
GTTTCCTGCAGCTGTTGCTGGAGGTTTGACCTCTCTGGACTTTTTCCTCTCTCTGTGCACCTTGGACGTAGATGAAGTCGTGACAGAAACTTTACTTTGTTTCATGAAGCTCTGATGGTCACAGAGAAAGTGCAGCTTCTTTTCTGTTTGAATTCAACATTCAGTCTGAATTAAAATGATTCATTTCAACACTAATCAACTGTTTCCTCTTCGGGGCGCCTCGGCGGCTCACCTGCTCCAGAGCGAACCGTTAACACTGAGTCCTAACTGCAGTGGCCCCGGCTCCAGTCTGAGCTGTGGCCCTTTCCTGCGTCACTTCCTCTCTCTCACTGTGGCTGTCAAAATAAAGGCCC
>NW_019467754.1:0-425 GCF_002814215.2 Seriola lalandi dorsalis
CGGGGCGTTTGACTACTACCGCTTTTGTGACGCACAACGTAAAAAAAAGGGCGCATGGCGTTGAGCAAACAAATATTGGAAAATAACGTCTAAGCGGCGGAAAGATACAAATCACAACTTCCGGTCAGGGCCACAATAAAATCATAATGCAGATAGTGATGCGCAATAAAAACCAGCCCAAATACCAACAATACAGTGTAACAAAACAAAGATTGACTATTCTTCCACCTTAATGAGGAATTAGCTGATCAGAAATGCATAAAACAGGTTTTCAACTGGACACATTACAGTTAGTGCCAATGTAGAGCAGAGGCACACAACAACAACAACAACAACAACAACAACACTTCACCAGTCCTATGGCATATTCCCAGGAGATACCTCAAAATGCATAATGATGGCAAACACAGCAGAGTCTGTTACAC
>NW_019467755.1:0-412 GCF_002814215.2 Seriola lalandi dorsalis
ACAAAAGAGTCACACTTTTGACATAGGCCATTATACAACCGGGGGTAGAATTGCATGTTCCCCTCAACTGAGGATTCAGGCGATTTTACCAGAGGTGGCCAGCATCATGAGGGGGTGATTTAGGCAAAAAAAACATTTTTGTCAAAACATGACTTAGGCCATTATTTTAGGAAGGTGACGATATTGAATCAGTCACCTGCTTCTGATATTATTAAGCAGTTGGTGATTGCAAGTGATCTATGCAAACCTTAACAGGGAATTTTTCTCTTCTTGTTTATTTACTATTGCATGTTTTCTGCTTTCAGGACCTGCCCAACGCCATGAATGCAGCTGAGATCACAGACAAGCTGACCCTGCACTCCCTGCGCCAACGTAACTGGTATATCCAGGCCACATGCGCCACCAGTGGAGA
>NW_019467756.1:0-994 GCF_002814215.2 Seriola lalandi dorsalis
AAAACGTCATAGTATAGTATGTCATAAAAAACGTCATAGTATAGTATGTCATAAAAATATCATAGTATAGTATGTCATAAAAGAGTCATAAAAATCATCATAGTATATGTCATAAAAATGTCATAGTATAGTATGTCATAAAAAACGTTATAGTATAGTATGCCATAAAAATGTCATAAAAAACGTCATAGTATAGTATGTCATAAAAACATCATGGTAAAATATGTCATAAAAATGTCATAAAAAACGCCATCGTGTAGTATGTCATAAAAAAAGTCATAGTATAGTATGTCATAGAATAATATATCATAGTATAGTATGTCATAAAGTGTCATAAAAAACACCATAGTATACCATGTAATTAAAAACGTCATAGTATAGTACATCATAAAAACGTCATAGTGTGGTATGCCATGAAAAAACGTCATAGTATAGTATGTCATAAAAATATCATAGTATAGCATGCCATAAAAATGTAATAACAAACGTCATAGAATAGTCTATCATTAAAAATGCCATAGTATAGTATGTCATAAAAGCAATCAAAGTATAGTAAGTCATAAAAGTATAGTATATCATACAAATGTCATAAAAAACGCCATAGTGTAGTATGTCATAAAAAACATCATCGTATAGTATGTCATAGAATAATATATCATAGTATAGTAAGTCATAAAGTGTCATAAAAAACACCATAGTATACCATGTAATTAAAAACGTCATAGTATAGTATATCATAAAAATGTCATAGTGTAGTATGTCATGAAAAAACGTCATCGTATAGTATGTCATAAAAGAACGTCATGATATAGTATGTCAAAAAAATGTCATAACAAACGTCATAGTGTAATATGTCATAAAAAACCTCATAGTATAGCATGTCATTAAAAACGTCATAGTATAGTATGTCATAAAAATATCATAGTATATCATAAAAAAGTCATAAAAATCATCATAGTACATGTCATAAAAATGTCATAGTATAGTATGTCAT
>NW_019467757.1:0-541 GCF_002814215.2 Seriola lalandi dorsalis
GGTCTGGGTCTGGTTCTGGTTCTGGTACCTGGATGGATCTAATGGAGGACAGCGGTCGGGCCAGTCCAGTCTGGTGTGGTTCTGCAGGATGTTCACCATCAGCTGTCTCACTGACTGGATCTCTCTGTCTGCACCTGGACACACAGGTGGGTCATCATCATCTATCACCTGACCTCAGTACATAGTACTGTACTGTGTACACAGCACAGTACTATGTACTGTACACAGTACTATGTACTGTGTACACAGTACATAGTACTGTGTACACAGTACTATGTACTGTGTACACAGTACATAGTACTGTACAGTACAGAGAGAGACAGTACTGTACACAAACACATTTATCAGACACTTATCCGAAGCGACTCTCTGTTACTGATCAGTGTCACAATAGAAGTACTTCATGCAGTTGATGTAGTACTGTAATATTGGCTCTGTGTGTGTCTGTGTGTGTGTGTGTCTGTGTGTCTGTGTGTGTGTGTGTGTGTGTGTGTGTGTGTGTGTGTGTGTGTGTGTGTGTGTGTGTGTGTGTGTGTGTGTG
>NW_019467758.1:0-623 GCF_002814215.2 Seriola lalandi dorsalis
CACATAAATGTCAAAAAACACTGTAGTAAAAAAATGTCAAAATAACTACATAGTATAGTAAGGCAAAAAACTTCAAAAAATGTCATAGTATAGTCAGGCATAAAAATGTCGAATAACAGGGGCTTCATGTGGCATAGTGGTCTAAGCAGGCGCCCCATGTGTAGAGGCTACAGTCTTCGCTGCAGTTGGCCCTGGTTCGAGTCCCGCATCGGACGGCCTGCATGTCATTCCCCCTCTCTCTGCCTCCCCATTTCTTGTCTCTCTACTGTCCTGTCAAATAAAGGCATATAAAGCCCAAAAAAATATACTTAAAAAAAAAAAAAAAAACGTCAAAAAACGCTGTAGTAAAAAAATGTCAAAATAACTACATAGTATAGTAAGGCAAAAACTTCAAAAAATGTCAAAGTATAGTCAGGTATAAAAACGTCATAGTATAGTAAGGCAAAAAAATTTCAAAAAACATCATAGTATAGTAAGGCATAAAAATGTAAAAAAATGTCATGGTATAGTGAGGCAAAAAAATGTCATAGTATAGTCAGGCATAAAAATGTAAAAAAAACATCATAGTATAGTAAGGTATATAAACGTCAAAAAATGTCACTGTAAAAAAATGTCAAAATAAC
>NW_019467759.1:0-376 GCF_002814215.2 Seriola lalandi dorsalis
GGCACTGAGTGGATTTGCGGATACAGTAGTTTTGCTCTTTCGAAGAAAAAAAAAGCAAAGAGTCCAGCAAAAAGGCCGAGTTCTTGAGCTCAGTGCCGGTGTTTTCCCTCAGAGTTTCTACCACAGAGATTACACGCTTGTGCTAAAAGCACTGTTGGGTCTGAGCTCTATTAGTAACTGGAAATCATTAGTACTCGGCCTCACACGGGCGGCACCATTATGTTAACAGTACTCTACCTCATGAGCTGGACACCAAATGTGTTAGATTTCGGTTGTTTATCAACTTATTGGCTATCACAAATGAAGGAAATATTAATATTAAAAATATTAATATTAAATAATATCTTTAAAATGAATTAAAGTTCACGGGGCACCA
>NW_019467760.1:0-417 GCF_002814215.2 Seriola lalandi dorsalis
TCAAATACTGCCATCGCTTCCTTTTCAAGTTCACTTCCTTGATGTTGCTGGAATACAGTTTGTAGCTGACTCCTCAGATTAGTCACCAACAGAGCTTGGTATTGCTGCATTGCTGCCAAGACATCATTCACACCTCTCTGAAAAACAGGCAAGAAAGAAGAGAAATTAAATCCAAACAGTCTAGTTTTAAAATTATTAGCATACAATCTCTTTTATAAAGAATACGAATTTAAGATAAACACAAAGCTTGTGCTACAGAAAATGGACCAGACTCAGTGAATAGCTCCCTAAGCTTAACATGTCCTATGATAACTATTAATTTAGCTGTACAGACTAATGAGCAGTGATAACTAACATGTCTTTGGGGTCATCAGGTGGGAACCTCCTTTCACCAGTGTTTCGTCTAGTTGGTCCCAC
>NW_019467761.1:0-419 GCF_002814215.2 Seriola lalandi dorsalis
CCATCCTCATCCTCCTCGACCTGAGCGCAGCCTTTGATACCATCTGTCACACCACTCTCCTCAACAGGCTATCTTCCATTGGCATCACCCACACTCCATTAGATTGGTTCACATCTTACCTCTCTGGCCGCACTCAGTTCATTCAACTCAAGTCCTTTAAATCCATCCCCTCCCCCGTCACTTCCGGTGTGCCCCGGGGCTCTGTCCTAGGGCCCCTCCTCTTCATCATCTACCTCCTTCCCCTCGGCAATATCTTCCGCAAATTTAACATTGACTTCCACTGTTACGCTGATGACACCCAGCTCTACCTCTCCACTAAACCCTCATCCACTCTCCCGCCCACCTCCCTAACTGATCGCATCACTGAAATAAAAACCTGGTTCACTCTAAACTTCCTTAAATTAAACAGTAACAAAACC
>NW_019467762.1:0-3146 GCF_002814215.2 Seriola lalandi dorsalis
AAATAGTGATGATCGCTAGGGAATATATTTTATTTACAATTTAAAAAGGACGTTTTTGGTTATGCTGTTTACACATTTAAAAATTATTCTGCTGGCTATAATTCATTGTGCCTATAAGTATGTTAATTCATGCTTTCAGTTGTTTAAAATACAATATTTGCTGTATTTACAGTTTTCACCAAATGTCATTGAAGACGCCCGAGTAAACAGTCAACTCTACGACTACGACTCATGTTTTCATTGGACACGGTTTAACTTGATGTTGAAACAGAGTTACTACACTCTGAGTGAGAACATTACACTTACCTATATAAATGCCCAGTAACTTCAAATACCCAGTATTTATTTTAAAAGGCACGTCTACCTGTTCCGGGGCTGGCATATTAAAAAACATAATCTCAGATTTTCCAAAATTGACACATGAACCCGAGGCTTGACCATATATATTTAACACCTCTATCGCTCTATGGACACTTATCATATTTTCCAATAGCAAGGTAGTATCATCCGCAAATTGCTGGACAACACACACATCCCCTCCCGGCAACTTAATCCCTTTAATTAAATTATCTCCCTTTAATAACTTCCCCAACGGCTCCACAGCGATGGTGTATAATATTGATGAGAGAGGACAGCCCTGTCTCACCGATCGCTGTATCAGAAAAGGATCGGTTATCACTCCATTACATTTTACTCTCCCTGTAGCATTAGCATATACCATTCTGATCCACTTTAACAATCTCCTTCCAAAGCCCACTCGCTCCAAAACATTAAACAAAAATTCATGTTCTACTCTGTCAAAAGCCTTATTGAAATCAATTTTTAAAATGATTCCTTCTGTTTTTGACATATTTAAAAACTCAACTACATCTCTCAACGAACACACAATATCACTGACTTCTCTCTCCGGTACACTATATGCTTGAGTCGGCTCAATTATTGAATGTAAGCTTTGTTTAACTCTATTGGCAAAAATTTTCATTAAGATCTTGTAATCCGTGTTAAGAAGAGTGATCGGCCGATAGTTTTTCAAATCTTGCATATCACCCTTCTTGTAAATCAGAGTTATTACCCCCTCTGCCATTGACTTTGGCATACGTTGCAACATTTCCATCTGTCTAAATAAATTCACCAACACAGGTATTAAAACATCACTAAAAGTTTTATAGAAATTTGTTGTTAACCCATCACTACCTGGACTTTTATTTACCACCAATTGATCAATTGCACTACTCACTTCTACAGCCTTAATTTCTTGCTCACAGAACAATTGATCAGCAATAGAAATAGTTGATGTCATACATTTTAGAATCTCTCGAGTAACTTTAGGATTTGATTTTTCCGACTTGAATAAACTCTGATAAAATTTTTGTACAGTTTCCAGTATTTCCACAAAAGATGTTCTTACCTCACCTTTTTCATCCTTAATTTCATTTATATAACATTTTCTCTGTTTTCGCTTTTCCATATTTAAAAAGAACGCTGTATTCCTCTCTCCCTCCACAGCATATTGTGCTTTACTTCTTATAATAGCCCCTTCACACTTCACCCTTTCCATTTCTTTTAATTCGTTTTGAGTTTTCCAAAGACATAACTCATCCACCGGATATTGAGTTTTTAATATTTCAATCTGTCTTTTTAACAATTGTTCTTTTCTTTTAGATTTATTAGCCATTCGCTTTGCATAATTTATACTTTTTCTTTTAATTTTCTTTTTTACATTTTCCCACCTCTCTAAAATATCTTCCCCATTAACAGTCTCTGAAAACTCAGAACGAATCAAATTCTTAATTGACACAACATAATCTCTATTTGTCAATAAGTTTGCATTAAGATGCCATACACCCCCCCCCTTTCCTCTCCCTTTGATTCTACCCCCACCCAAATAAAAGCATGATCACTCAAAAAATTCAAATTAAAGCGCACAGTATTAAACATTCCCACCATCATTTTTTTAACCAAAACCAAATCAATTCTGCTGCGTTTTATCAATCCCAAATGACTCTGCACCCTTGTATAGTCTCTTCCTTTTGGATGCTGATGTCTCCATAAGTCACATAAGTTATTCACACTCAGCAGATTTTGCAACACTGTCCTGGACATATCTTGTCTCCACTTGCAGTTTTCATTGACATCCATTGTACTTTGCTTGAGATTAAAATCTCCCATTATGATGTCACAATCTTTTCCTCTATGTGTTATGGTTCTTATGAACTGTGTTCTTTCCACCTCATCATTAGGTGCATATACATTCATGATCGTCCATTGTTTTTTATCCACAGTGAATCTGATTTTTATCCACCGTCCCTCTGCATCTTTACTGACACAAATAGCACCACAATCAACACAATTTCTTAAAATAATACTAACTCCCCTCGCATTACCTGAACCAAAACTTGAAAAATATTGGCCTTGCCATATTTTCTTACACCTCTCTTCAAAGTTTTTATCCCAATGGGTTTCTTGTAGACACAACACATTACTATTACAGAGGTTCATGACTTTTTCAAACTTAGCTATGTCTCTTAGCCCATTGACATTCAAAGAAATGAAAGAGAACATCATCAAAAAAAACACAAGGGGAAAAAAAGAACTCCTAAACTACAAGATTGTGGCGCATATTTAGTCTGTTTACCCACTATCTTATTCACTTTTTATTTTTTGCTTTCTTCTTAGCCCTTAATCGTCTCAACGACACCTGCGTAGGGCTCTCCCCCCCTCCGTTCTTTTCACCCACCTACTGTTTTCCTCCATCTCCTCCACATTCTTGTCCCGCTCCATCTGCCCACACGGCAGGGACCCTGAGCTGTCGATCCTCTCCATCCTCCTCTCACTTCTACTCCTCACTCTGCTTGTTGAACCTCCGCTTTCCTCCCACTGCGGCGTGGAGATCCGTCCTCTCTGTTTCACCTCCGAGACGTCTGTCGACCACCCCGCTTGATTACCGTTATCCTCCTCTTCCTCCTCTCCACTGCTGCCGCTGTCCTCCATCTCCTCCATTCTCTCTTCCGATGCCTCCTTCTGCTCTCCTTCTTCCACCGTTTCCTCCTTATCCTCCAATCCCGTTTCGTTATCCGTCTCTTGCTCCTTATTAATTATTTCCGCTCCTTTGTCCGTACATTCCCGTGCATAATGCCCCGTCATCC
>NW_019467763.1:0-618 GCF_002814215.2 Seriola lalandi dorsalis
AGTTGACATGAAACAGAAGATGGATCCACAGATGAAATGTAAAGTTCAGCTTCTACTCACATGAATCTCATGATGAGAGTTTGTTTTCTCAGAGTCAGTGTTTGTTCCAGCTGCACTTCAACATGTTGAGCAGTTAAAGTGGAGACTGAGGCTGTTTACAGCAGCACTGAGTCACACATCTTTAGCTTTAACACTGTGACAGGTGACTAGTTTGTTGCTCAGCTGAGCTCTAATGGAACTAATATCTCCATTACCTGTGAAGGACTCTTCATTCATGAGAAGCAGCTGTAACAACAGCTGAGAGTCAAGTGTCTTGTTCACAGCATCTCTACAGTTATTTTTAAAATGATGGCGACAGACTTGGAGTGTGTTCATTCTTCCCACCTCTCCTCCAGCAACAAGCGTCTCCACCTTTAAACCAACAGCCTGTCCTCACCTTGAAGTTGCTGGAGTTGACCCAGGAGCCGGCCACCGCCTCCACCATCCTGTCCAGCGTGGCCTGGTCCTGCTCCAGCTCGGGGGACTTCTCCCCGTCCAGGATGAGCTCTGTGACCTCCTGGCCCACCTGGAGCCTCTTCCCCACGTCGTTGTGCATCACCTGCTCCAGTAAATACTCCA
>NW_019467764.1:0-451 GCF_002814215.2 Seriola lalandi dorsalis
GATGATGTTGGATGATGTTGGATGGTGTTGGATGATGTTGGATGATGTTGGATGATGTTGGATGATGTTGGATGGTGTTGGATGATGTTGGATGATGTTGGATGATGTTGATGATGTTGGATGATGTTGGATGGTGTTGGATGATGTTGGATGATGTTGGATGATGTTGGATGATGTTGGATGGTGTTGGATGATGTTGGATGATGTTGGATGGTGTTGGATGATGTTGGTGTTGGATGATGTTGATGTCGGATGGTGTCGGATGGTGTCGGATGGTGTCGGATGGTGTCGGATGATGTCGGATGGTGTTGGATGATGTCGGATGATGTTGGATGATGTTGGTGTTGGATGATGTTGATGTCGGATGGTGTCGGATGGTGTCGGATGGTGTCGGATGGTGTCGGATGATGTCGGATGGTGTTGGATGATGTCGGATGATGTTGGATGATGT
>NW_019467765.1:0-378 GCF_002814215.2 Seriola lalandi dorsalis
AAATCTTCTTGAGCACAGGAGAACGAAGAGTTAATGAAGTTAAAACACCGGGGATATCAGTGAAACACTACATGACTTTGTAGTCACACAAAGGTTTTCATGCTTTACTATACTATGACATTTTTTGATATTTTAATCTATACTATTCTATGACGTTTTTTTGACAATTTTACGACATAATATACTATGATGTTTTTTGACAATTTTATGCCATACTATACTACGACGTTTTTTGACAATTTTATGCCATACTATACTATGACGTTTTATGCCATACTATACTATGACGTTTTTTGACAATTTTATGACATAATATACTATGATGTTTTTTGACAATTTTATGCCATACTATACTATGACGTTTTATGCCATACTATA
>NW_019467766.1:0-401 GCF_002814215.2 Seriola lalandi dorsalis
TACTATGACGTTTTTTGAAATTTTATGCCATACTATACTATGACGTTTTTTGCCATTTTTATGCCTTATTATACTATGATGTTCTATGATATTTCAAGGAGTAGTATACTGATATTTCATATATCTTGCTATACAATGACTTTGTAATGCAGCAGCATCGTGGTGCGATGGTTAGGATTATTCCCTCACACTGAGAAGGTCAAGGGTTCAAACCCTGGTTTCATACTTTATAATCCTGTGATGTTTTTTGATAGTTTCACGCTACAGTACACGATTAAGTTTTTTGGCATTTTTATATGCCTTACTATACTTTGACGTTTTATGCCTGACAATACTATGATGTTTTATGATATGTCACGGAGTAGTATACTGATATTTTATATACCTTTCTATACAAGGCG
>NW_019467767.1:0-441 GCF_002814215.2 Seriola lalandi dorsalis
GTGTGTGTGTGTGTGTGTGTGTGTGTGTGCAAAGTAGGGGTTCCCCACCCCCCTTTAAGCAGACAAAGACCCCAATTTGTCACCTCATGTACAGCTGTTGACTGGGTGGGTTCAGTTTGTATGTGCGCGTATGTTTGTATCCATGTGTGTGAGTGTGTGTGTGTGTGTGTGTGTGTGGTTGTGTGAAATTGGGGGGTGGAAAAAAACAGAGAGGAGGCAAGGAGGGAGAAAGTGAGGCGGGATACCCTTTTCTGCCCCAATACAACCTCTGAAGGGGCAGGAAGGAGGGGGGGGGTGTTAGTAAGTAAAAGGGGGTAAATGGTTTTCTGCCCCTTTTCTGTGGGAATGTTTGTGTAAGAGGACAAAGCAGCAGCCACTCTGTTGCTGTGTGTGGGAGAGTGAAAGTGTCGGGGGTAAAGGGGATGGTTTGTGGGGGTGAGA
>NW_019467768.1:0-581 GCF_002814215.2 Seriola lalandi dorsalis
TGTGACAGGTGAGGTGTAACAGGTGAGGTGTGACAGGTGAGATGTGACAGGTGAGGTGTAACAGGTGAGGTGTAACAGGTGAGGTGTGACAGGTGAGATGTAACAGGTGAGATGTATGTGTGTGTGTGTGTGTAACAGGTGAGGTGTAAAAGGTGAGGTGTAACACGTGAGATGTGACAGGTGAGATGTGACAGGTGAGGTGTGACAGGTGAGATGTGACAGCTGAGATGTGACAGGTGAGATGTGACAGGTGAGGTGTGACAGGTGAGGTGTGACAGGTGAGATGTAACAGGTGAGGTGTGACAGGTGAGGTGTGACAGGTGAGATGTGACAGGTGAGGTGTGACAGGTGAGGTGTAACAGGTGAGGTGTAACAGGTGAGGTGTGACAGGTGAGGTGTGACAGGTGAGATGTGACAGGTGAGATGTAACAGGTGAGATGTGACAGGTGAGATGTGACAGGTGAGGTGTAACAGGTGAGGTGTGACAGGTGAGATGTGACAGGTGAGGTGTAACAGGTGAGGTGTAACAGGTGAGGTGTGACAGGTGAGATGTAACAGGTGAGATGTATGTGTGTGTGTGT
>NW_019467769.1:0-535 GCF_002814215.2 Seriola lalandi dorsalis
ATTCTTTGATTGATGATTAATGTAGTATAGTTGAACTTTTGTCGTTGGGGAAGAAACGTGATTCTTTGATTGCTAATGGCTGTTTTGATGATTAATGTAGTATAGTTGAACTTTTGTCGTTGGGGTAGAAACGTGATTCTTTGATTGCTAATGGCTGTTTTGATGGTTAATGTAGTATAGTTGAACTTTTGTCGTTGGGGAAGAAACGTAATTCTTTGATTGCTAGTGGCTGTTTTGATGATTAATGTAGTATAGTTGAACTTTTGTCGTTGAGGAAGAAACGTGGTTCTTTGATTGCTAATGGCTGTTTTGATGGTTAATGTAGTATAGTTGAACTTTTGTCGTTGGGGAAGAAATGTAGTTCTTTGATGATTAATGTGGTATAGTTGAACTTTTGTCGTTGAGGTAGAAACGTGATTCTTTGATTGCTAGTGGCTGTTTTGATGATTAATGTGGTATAGTTGAACTTTTGTCGTTGAGGTAGAAACGTGATTCTTTGATTGCTAATGGCTGTTTTGATGATTAATGTAGTATA
>NW_019467770.1:0-472 GCF_002814215.2 Seriola lalandi dorsalis
GTCATAGTATAGTAAGTCATAAAAAGTCATAAAAACCTCATAGTATAGTAAGGCATAAAAAGTCATAGTATAGTAAGGCATAAAAAGTCATAAAAACGATATAGTATAGTAAGGCATAAAAACATCATAGTAAGGCAAAAAAGTCATAAAAACGACATAGGATAGTAAGGCATAAAATGTCATAAAAACATCATAGTATAGTAAGGCATAAAAAGTCATAAAAACGACAGGATAGTAAGGCATAAAAAAGTCATAGTATAGTAAGGCATAAAAATGTCATAGTATAGTAAGGCATAAAAAGTCATAAACACGACAGTATAATAAGGCATTAAATGTCATTGTATAGTAAGGCATAAAAAGTCATAGTATAAAAAGTCATAAAAACGTCATAATATAGTAAGGCATAAAAACATCATAGTATAGTAAGGCATAAAAAGTCATAGTATAGTAAGTCATAAAAAGTCATAAAAAC
>NW_019467771.1:0-390 GCF_002814215.2 Seriola lalandi dorsalis
ATTATATAACCTCTGCTGAACATTAAAATGTATTTTTCCACAGAAAGAGGAATGTGGATTTTGTCCATCATTTCTACCATTGTCTTCCTATGAGGGAATTGTTCAGTGGTCCACAATGGAGAGACGCAACAATTATATACTTCAAACCAATTACTCCTAACCCTAAACGTATGGAATGTTAGTGTTTTCTTAAGATACACTTTAGAAATTTCAAACCTAAGTAACTGATAAAACTAAAAAATAGCTCACCTTTGTTTCCCGGAACCCGTGTTTCCCTGTGTCTCACTGTGTGTCTCCCCGGTCTGACTGTGTGTGTGTGTGTGTGTGTGTGTGTGAATGTTAGTAGGCGCATTTACCTCTTCCTGGCTCTGGCAGCTCTCTATACCTGTT
>NW_019467772.1:0-406 GCF_002814215.2 Seriola lalandi dorsalis
TGCATTACTATACTATGTCGTTTGTATGACTTTTAATGCCTAATATACTATGATGTTTTTATGCCTTACTATACTATGATGTTTTTACAACATTTTATGCCTTACTATACTATGTTGTTTTCATGACTTTTCATGCATTACTATACTATGTCATTTGTATGACTTTTAATGCCTTACTATACTATGATGTTTTTATGCCTTACTATAATATGTCGTTTTTATTACTTTAAAAGCCTTATTATACTATGATGTTTTTATGCCTTACTATACTATGTCGTTTTTATGACTTTTTATGCCTTACTATACTATGACGTTTTTATGACTTTTTATGCCTAACTATACTATGACGTTTTTATGACTTTTTATGCTTTACTATACTATGACATTTTTACGACTTTTTATGCCT
>NW_019467773.1:0-639 GCF_002814215.2 Seriola lalandi dorsalis
CCTACTATGATGTTTTAATGACGTTTTTATGCCTTACTATACTATGTCGTTTTTATGACTTTTTATTCCTTACTATACTATGACTTTTTATGACTTACTATACTTTGTCGTTTTTATGACATTTTATGCCTTACTATAGTATGACATTTTAAGCCTTACTATACTACGTCATTTTTATGACTTTTTATGCCATACTATACTATGACGTTTTTTGAGGTTTTTATGCCTTACTATATTAAGGTATAAAAAGTCATAAAAACGATATAGTATCGTAAGGCATAAAAACGACATAGTATAATAAGGCATAAAAAGTCATAAAAACGTCATAGTATAATAAGGCATAAAAAGTCATAAAAGTGACGTAATATAATAAGGCTTAAATTTAATTTTTTTTTTTTAGGTTTTTATCCCGTCTATACTATGATGTTTTTATGACTTTTTATGCCTTATTATACTATGACTTTTTATGCCTTACTATAGTATGACTTTTTATGACTTACTATACAATGACTTTTTGATGACTTTTTATGCCTTACTATACTGTGACTTTTTATGCCTTACTATACTATGACGTTTTTATGCCTTACTATACTATGACGTTTTTATGACTTTTTATGCCTTACTATACTATGTCGTTTT
>NW_019467774.1:0-308 GCF_002814215.2 Seriola lalandi dorsalis
CCAAACTGACCTCTTACCTGATCATCGCTCTGGTGTCTGTGTCCACCTTTTTTCTGACTTTCATCATCATCATCCTGGGTGTGAGATTTTGTCGCAGGAGGAAGCCCAGACTGTTGTTTGACGGAGCAGTCGCCATCCCCAGCGCTTATCTGCCTCCTAATTACGCAGATGTTGACGGCACAGGAACTTTACGCAGCACTTACAATTATGACGCGTACCTGACAACAGGTTCTAGAACCAGTGACTTTAAGTTCGTGACATCTTACAATGACAACACACTTCCTGCTGACCAGACTCTGAAGAAATGT
>NW_019467775.1:0-422 GCF_002814215.2 Seriola lalandi dorsalis
TATAGTAAGGCATAAAAAGTCATAAAAACGACATAGTATAGTAAGGCAAAAAAAGTCATAAAAATGACATAGTATAGTAAGGCAAAAAAAGTCATAAAAGGGACATAGTATAGTAAGGCATAAAAAGTAATAAAAACGACATAGTATAGTAAGGCATAAAAACTTCAATAAAAGTCATAGTATAGTAAGGCAAAAAAAGTCATAAAAATGACATAGTATAGTTAGGCAAAAAAAGTCATAAAAATGACATAGTATAGTAAGGCAAAAAAAGTCATAAAAGGGACATAGTATAGTAAGGCATAAAAAGTAATAAAAACGACATAGTATAGTAAGGCATAAAAACTTCAATAAAAGTCATAGTATAGTAAGGCAAAAAAAGTCATAAAAATGACATAGTATAGTAAGGCAAAAAAAGTCATAAA
>NW_019467776.1:0-428 GCF_002814215.2 Seriola lalandi dorsalis
TTGGGAGGTCACAGCTTTAACCACTGTACTACCATGGTGGCCACTTAAGGGGCAAACTATAGTCGTACAGAAAAACAAAAATGTTTAGTAAGGTGAAAAAAAGAAATGATATTGAGGCAAAAAAACATCAAAAAACGTCATAGTAAGGTATGAAAAGGTCAAAAAAAGTCATAGTATAGTAAGGCATAAAAACATCAAAAAACAAGATAGCATAGTAAGGTACGAAAAGGTCAAAAAACATCATAATATAGTATGGTATACAGATTTCATAGTATATTAAGGCCTATAAAGTGAGAAAAATGAAATATTATAGTATGGCAAAAAACGTAAAAAAACGACATAGTATAGTATGGCAAAAAAAAATCAAAAAATGGAATAGTATATTAAGGCATAAAAACATCCAAAAACATTATAATGTAGTATGGTAT
>NW_019467777.1:0-1029 GCF_002814215.2 Seriola lalandi dorsalis
ATTTCATTTGATACCTTACCATACTATGTCAATTTTAGAACATATTATGCCTTAATATAATATGATGTTTTTTGGACGTTTTATGCCATAGTATACTATGACGTTTTTTGACATTTTTATGCCATACTATACTATGACGTTTTTTGACATTTTTATGCCAAACTATACTATGACGTTTTTTGTCATTTTTATGCCTTATAATACTTTTTCATTTGATGCCTTACCATACTATGTCAATTTTATGACATATTATGCCTTAATATAATATGATGTTCTTTTGACGTTTTATGCCATAGTATACTATGACGTTTTTTGACATTTTTATGCCATACTATACTATGACGTTTTTTGTCATTTTTATGCCTTATAATACTTTTTCATTTGATGCCTTACCATACTATGTCAATTTTATGACATATTATGCCTTAATATACTATGATGTTTTTTTGACATTTTATGCCATAGTATACTATGACGTTTTTTGACATTTTTATGCCATACTATACTATGATGTTTTTTTTGACATTTTATGCCTTACAATACTTTTTCATTTGATGCCTTATCATACTATGACAGTTTTATGACAGATTATGCCTTAATATAATATGATGGTTTTTTTAACTTTTTTTTGCCATACTATACTATGACATTTTTAAAAAATATTTTTATGCCATACTATCCTATAATGTTTTTTGGCATTATTTTGTCTTACAATATTAAGTGAGTTGATGCCTTACCATACTATGACGTTTTTCTGACATTCTATACCTTAATATACTATGATGTTTTTTTGACGTTTTATGCCATAGTATATTATGAAGTTTTTTGACATTTTTATGCCATACTATACTATGACGTTTTTTGTCATTTTTATGCCTTATAATACTTTTTCATTTGATGCCTTACCATACTATGTCAATTTTATGACATATTATGCCTTAATATAATATGATGTATTTTGGACGTTTTATGCCATAGTATACTATGACGTTTTTTGACATTTTTATGCCATACTATACTATGACGTTT
>NW_019467778.1:0-334 GCF_002814215.2 Seriola lalandi dorsalis
TCCACCCCCCCAAAACCCCACCATCAGTGTTTTCCAGGTTCCTGTTTCTTCAGGTCTCGTTTGGACGTTTGGAGTCGTAGTTTTTGGCGGCTGGTTTAGTTTTTGTAGAACGGACGGATGAGTTCTTTTGTTCTTTCATTTCAATAAACGTCCGTCGGACACAAAGATCCTGCTGGATCAAGACTGCGAGTCAGGAATGACAAGAACTGGATCTCATTTTGCATCCAAACACTTCTGGATTTATCCGGACGCCTCGTGGTTGACACGACGCTCGGCTGATTTTACAACATTTTGTCTTTATGGATTATTTTTCCTTTTTGTGCATAAAGACACT
>NW_019467779.1:0-430 GCF_002814215.2 Seriola lalandi dorsalis
CAAAGAGACAAAACAACCACAGAGACAAAAAAACCTCAGAGACACAAAACAACCTCAAAGAGACAAAACAACCACAAAGAGACAAAACAACCACAAAGAGACACAAAACAACCACAAAGAGACAAAACAACCACAAAGAGACACAAAACAAACACAAAGAGACACAAAACAAACACAAAGACACAAAAGAACCACAAAGTGTGTGTTTGTGTGTCTGTGTCTGTGTGTGTGTGTGTGTGTATCTGTGTTTGTGTGTGTGTGTGTGTATGTATGTGTGTATATCTGTGTGTGTTTGTGTGTGTATCTGTGTGTGTGGGTGTGTGTGTGTCTCTGTGTGTGTGGGTGTCTGTGTATCTTTGTGTGTGTGTATCTGTGTGTGTGTGTGTCTCTGTGTATGTGTGTGTGTCTGTGTCTGTGTATCTGTGTGTGT
>NW_019467780.1:0-414 GCF_002814215.2 Seriola lalandi dorsalis
TGTTTCCCGTCTCACCAACATATTGTAACCCACATTGTTTACAAATTATAATATATACACAATTTTTGGATGAAATATTTCCCTCATTCTCTATTTTATATACATTTTTATTCTGTTTGTTAGACACCCATACTTGCTGTTTAAAGAATTCAGTATTACCCTTTAATTTAGACTCAATTAATGGTTTAATTTTGGCTTTCACCAGGTAATCCTTTAAATTTTTGGGTTAGGGTTAGGGTTAGGGTTAGGGTTAGGGTTAGGGTTAGGATTTTTTAATTATCTCGATGATCTCCCCTGCTTCGTCCGACGACTGGGCAGTTGAAAGTGGGAGACCAAAGGCAGTGCACTGGCCGACGCCCGTCGTCACCGGTTCACAGTTCCTATCAACCCTTGTCCCATAAAGGAATGTTTTTT
>NW_019467781.1:0-380 GCF_002814215.2 Seriola lalandi dorsalis
ATCGTCTGCAAATAACAGGGAGCGAATTCTGAGGCTCCCAAACCGGACACACACTAAGTAGGATCCCGTAGATTCCCAGAGGGACCAGTCGTAAGCCTCCTCTAAGTCCACAAAGCACATGTAGACTGGATGGGTAAACTCCCATGATGTAACATTGCCAGGGTAAAGACCTCGACGAAGAAGGTGGATGGATGGATGGATTTTCACTGTTTTTCTGAACAATTTTTAAGAAACACAAAGCTTGTGCTACAGAAAATGGACCAGACTCAGTGAATAGCTCCCTAAGCTTAACATGTCCTATGATAACTATTAATTTAGCTGTACAGACTAATGAGCAGTGATAACTAACATGTCTTTGGGGTCATCAGGTGGGAACCTCC
>NW_019467782.1:0-393 GCF_002814215.2 Seriola lalandi dorsalis
GTAAAGACAGTGTGACGTGTGCCGCAGTGAGGGTGAGTCAGTGTGTGTGTGTGTGTGTGTGTGTGTGTGTGTGTGCATTCATCACTTATTCAGGCGAGTGTGACATCTGGAGAACAGAAGTAAGAAAAACCACTACAAGGAAACTTGCATAGTGAGCTGACACTTCTCCAAATTTACACCAAAGCAAACACACACTGTCTTCACACACACACACACACACACGCACACACACACACAAACACGCACACACACACACACCATGGACAGATTATGAGACAATGGGCCCCGGGGTGCAGACGTGTTAAAGGCCCCCACCTCTCCGAAATGAGTTCAAACTTCAGACCTTGGTGCTGTGTCTCTCTCTGGTCCTTTTACACCTCTCTGTTGTCTGTT
>NW_019467783.1:0-732 GCF_002814215.2 Seriola lalandi dorsalis
TAGCCCCGTACAGGCTCCTCTCCTTAGCTCTATCTCCTTCGTCCTCGTACTCTTCTTTATCCTAATCCTAACCACTCCCCCTTTGCTCTCTCTCTCTCTCTCTTGCTCTCTCTCTCTCTCTCTCTCTCTCTCTCTCTCTCTCTTGCTTTCTCTCTCTCTCTCTCTCTCTCTCTCTCTCTCACACACACACGCACGCTTGGAAAAATGCATTTTTTTAACTTTTTTTAAACTTTAATAAGAAAATATGACAATAATGTGTCCAAAAACCCACTTCTGATCGTCGTAGAGACACGGGCCTGGTACCGCCGGATTCGCGATCCTCATAAACCCCTGAGCGGAAGTTAATTGCAGATCTCTAGCTTTTTCAGAACAAAAGTTATTAACAAAAAACGATTTTTTAAGGCCTGCAAGGCATCATGGGACATTTTCTGACAAAACCGTGAGTTAAAAGTGTAGGTAGGATAACAACACTGTGTCTGTGTGAGAGTCAAATTAAAGGCTGCTCGGCTGAACATTGGCTCTGGTGAGTATCCTAAACACTGTTTAAGGCCTTCTATGGCAAAATAAAGATGTTTAAATTAGAATTATGGCAGATATTGCTATGATAATAATTATAACACTTTAAAAATATTATTTTGAATAAAACTCTACCAGAGAATCCTGGGGTTTTGCGGTGTATGGAACACAGGACAATTCTCTTTTTAATGTTATTGTGCATTTCTGAGGCCAGAC
>NW_019467784.1:0-466 GCF_002814215.2 Seriola lalandi dorsalis
GATGCCATTTAGGGGCCACTGCCCCTTTAGGCAGTATATACCATCTACACCTGCAAAATATGGTATAAAGATCTGGGCTGCCTGTGATGCCACTTCCTCATATGCTTGGAACTTACAAGTCTACACAGGGAAACCTGATGGACCCTCGTGTGTTGTATAGGCTGGTATGAAAAGGCAATGTGTTCAATGGGGCTGATGTGTTGTCTAAACTGACATGGTTACGATATGTGTTCAGCTTGTGTTGTGTAAACTGACCTGAATTTGTTAACCTCCTAAGACCCGAGCTCTATACTTTGCTATATAGGCTGATTGGGACCTGAGAAAAATGATGTCCACATATGAGGACATTAGTTTTAAATTTCGATTACTGAGTGGCAGTATAATATCCTCATATGTGGTCACCAGGCCTTTGTTGAGAAAAAGTTAGTATTGTGGTCTAGAGAACCCAAAATGTGAGGTCCACATA
>NW_019467785.1:0-551 GCF_002814215.2 Seriola lalandi dorsalis
AGGCATAAAATGGTCAAAAAATATTAAGGCATAAAAACGTCTAAAAACATCATAGTATAGTATGGCATAAAATTGTCAAAAAAGGTCATATTATTTAAAGGCATAAAAATGTCATAGTATAGTATGGCATAAAAGGTCAATGTACATTAAGGCATAAAATGGTCAAAAAAGGCCATAATATATTAAGGCATAAAAATGTCATAAAACGTCGTAGTATAGTATGGCATAAAAGGTCAATGTATATTAAGGCATAAAATGGTCAAAAAATATCAATGTATATTAAGGCATAAAAACGTCATAGTATAGTATGGCATAAAATGGTCAAAAAAGGTCATATTATATTAAGGCATAAAACCGTCTAAAAACATCATAGTATAGTATGGCATAAAATTGTCAAAAAAGGTCATATTATTTAAAGGCATAAAAATGTCATAAAACGTCGTAGTATAGTATGGCATAAAAGGTCAATGTATATTAAGGCATAAAATGGTCAAAAAAGGCCATAATATATTAAGGCATAAAAATGTCATAAAACGTCATAGTATAGTATG
>NW_019467786.1:0-567 GCF_002814215.2 Seriola lalandi dorsalis
ATAAAAGGTCATAAAATCATCATAGTATGACAGGTATGATCCAAAATAATATAATTAGGCATAAAAATGCCAAATAAGATCTTAGTATAGTATGTCAGAAAAATGACAAAAAACGTCATAGTATAGTATGGCATAAAATGTCAAAAATACATCATAGTATATTAAGGCATAAAAGTTCATAAAATCGTCATAGTATGTCAAGGAATGAGACAAAGTAATATAATTAGGCATAAAAATGCAAAATAAGATCTTAGTATAGTATGTCAGAAAAATGTCAAAAAACGTCATAGTACAGTATGGCATAAAATGTCAAAAATACATCATAGTATATTAAGGCATAAAAGTTTATAAAATCGTCATAGTATGTCATGGAATGAGACAAAGTAATATAATTAGGCATAAAAATGCAAAATAAGATCTTAGTATAGTATGTCAGAAAAATGACAAAAAACGTCATAGTATAGTATGGCATAAAATGTCAAAAATACATCATAGTATATTAAGGCATAAAAGTTCATAAAATCATCATAGTATGTCATGGAATGAGACAAAGTAATATAATTAGGC
>NW_019467787.1:0-393 GCF_002814215.2 Seriola lalandi dorsalis
AAAAAAAAAAAAAAAAAAAGCAGAGCTTGGAGATTTTCCTGTTTCCCACCAAGCCGCAGAGACCGGAGTCGTGTTTACCTGGGTCACACACGACACGACCAGAGGCGAGAACGCCAAGAACTAATTGGTGCCAATTTAATCTTTGGCGTTTGTGTGTGTGTGTGTGTGTGCGTGTGTGTTTGTGTGTGTGTGTGTGTGTGTGTGTATCCATGCATTATGAATATAAAAGGCAACAGTTTCTGGTTAACCACCGAGCAGGATCCAAAGAGAGAGTAAGCTCAGACCGGTTTTAGTCTGAGGTTGTCCTGGGATGCGATGGAGGGGAGGGGGAGGGGGGGCGCTGTCAAGTTTTCAAGAACCTAATCCATCTTCCGCCTCGATTCAAGACTCACA
>NW_019467788.1:0-409 GCF_002814215.2 Seriola lalandi dorsalis
ACCATATGTTGGCAGTCTTTATGTTACGACACAGCTAGGGGAAAAGGGAAACAACATAAAACCAGGTGTTATTCGTAAATCAAATTTATTGCATAACCCGGATGCTAAATAAGGAAACAAAAATACAAACAAGGTGAGAGGATAACTAAAGTAGGGGAACAGAAGCCAACAAAGAGCCCAACTGTGCGATTCTAACCAAACCCAAAACACAAGCAGCACCCCTGTTCCTAATGTGTCCAACAGTCTTTTTCTAAGGGTGTGATGCACAATCAGAATTTTAAAACTAACCCAGTCCCCAACAATCACTACCAGCATCTCAAACCAAATCACAAATTACACACAAATGTTGACAAAGGCGGTAAAGAGGCGCGCTGCCTATCATGTCAGCCGCCACTAATGATGTGCTGGC
>NW_019467789.1:0-419 GCF_002814215.2 Seriola lalandi dorsalis
CAAAATAACAACTAAATAGACGTCAGGGCAGGATTGCTGCAGGATTAATAGAACCTAATTTACTGATCAACATGTGACCACACTGATCAATACTGATCAATAGTGAGTCTGCAGACTGTGACAGTCAGTAGGACTGTCTTCATCCATCGTCCATCAGCTGCTTCACCTCCATTTTCTCTCTGCTCCAAAGTCAGGATCAATGATCAAAGATCAATCAACAGACCAATCAGACTGATCGATCAGACCAATCAAACCGATTAATCAACAGACCAATCAGACTGATCGATCAACAGATCAATCAAACTGATTGACCAATCAGACTGAACGATCAGACCAATCAAACGGATTGATCAGCCATCAGAGGAGTTGGATCAGTGGAGCTGCTTCTGTTCCTGATGTCGACTGTTTCATCTTTGACC
>NW_019467790.1:0-402 GCF_002814215.2 Seriola lalandi dorsalis
GTCAAATCACGTTGGATATCAAAAGTGTTGAAGTGCTGTTTGGAAGATGGGATGAAAACAAAGATAAAAAAAAAAGAAGGTGTGGAGGGAGGGGGTTTCCAAAGCTATGCGACCATGGGACAGGCAGTGGTGATGAAGCGTACTGGCAGCTCGTATGCAGAGTATCAACACTTATTACAACATGATACACCTTCAGGAAAAACTCCACATCCTATCAACAGTTTATCTACTAACTTAAATCTTGATGTAATAATGAGCAAATAAACATTTTTCTAGACCAGCTTCATCTGTCTTCCATTCACCTCACCCCGACACACACACAGTAGACTAGTATCTATAACTGACGCCATTATCTCTTGACCTCACACACCTGCCTCAGTCTCTCAGTCACACGGCGCAGCA
>NW_019467791.1:0-456 GCF_002814215.2 Seriola lalandi dorsalis
GTTGTATAGATGTCTTTTCTAGACGTTGTATAGATGTCTTTTCTAGACGTTGTATAGATGTCTTTTCTAGACGTTTTAAAGATGTCTTTTCTAGACGTTTTAAAGATGTCTTTTCTAGACGTTGTATAGATGTCATAAAAGTACGTGTTAAAGACGTGATATCCGAACATCCAGAAGACGTCCTCAGAGGAGCCAGAATGAAAGTTTTTAATACGTCTTTTCCGGACGTTTTATAGATGTCATAAAAGTACGTGTTAAAGACACAATTATTGGACATCCAGAAGACAATATCCATGAGGGCAATATAGGCCACATCTTTTCAGGACATTAAACGTTAAAAATTCAAACTTGGTTACTAATGAGAACAGCTTATAAAAGTAGTACCCTTCACTGACATGAATGAAATGCACACACTACAATTAACCACTACTGTCCTGTACTGATTAGATGAGTGAT
>NW_019467792.1:0-517 GCF_002814215.2 Seriola lalandi dorsalis
AGAGAGAGAGGAAACATTATATGATTTTATTGTGTGTTGGAGTTTTTCTGTTTTTCTTAAGCATCATTTCAGCATTTGTTAAAACCTGTTGTTTCTGTTTCCTCCTCCTCAGCTCTTTCAAGCATCTGATCGGTGGATTGGACGACGTCTCAAATAAAGGTTACGAGGACGCTGAAGCCAAAGCCAAGTAGGTCTAACACACACACACACACACACACACAGACACACAGACACACTGATTCACTCTTTAATCAAATAAACATGTAACTGTAAATAATGCAGCTGTTTTTCTGTTTTTTATCAAAGAGCTTCTGAAAAAAAAACCTTAAATTTCGTGACTTTATAACTGATGCATCAGGCTTTTTTTTGGCGGCATCACCACAGTAAAGGAACAGAGCTCGATAAAGACTATTATAAATCAGTTACTTGAATCACAGAAAATTAATTGCCAACTATTTTCAATGGCTTAATCACAAATTAATGATTAATGATTCACAAACATTCTGTCGTTCCAGCT
>NW_019467793.1:0-342 GCF_002814215.2 Seriola lalandi dorsalis
CACACACACACACACACACACACAATCCCGCTCTCTGATTGGCTGGCAGGTTGAAAATTCAGACATGTTTTGATGTTTATCTGAAGGAGACAGACAGCAGCTGTTTTATTCCATGTGTGCAGGAGTGTGGAGATCGAACCAGAGACCAGAGACTGACAGGAGGCTGGACCAATCAGAGGAGGAGGAGGAGGTCACCTCTGTGTAGGAGTCAGTGTTGGTCTCTGTACTGGAACTAAACTGTCTCTCTGCTGTTTCACTGCAGGTTTAGTCCAGCTGGGTTTCTGTAGAGACCGGATCAGACCAGTCAGTGTCTCTCCAAGTTCAACAAGTAGAAACTGCAAA
>NW_019467794.1:0-489 GCF_002814215.2 Seriola lalandi dorsalis
TTTTATAAAGACTATACATATATATATATAATACATAATTAGAGATGTATAGTATTGCAGTTTTGCATAAGCATGCAAAGCCTTCATGTAATCAGATAATGGATTATTTAAGCATCTGCTGTGCATCTCAACTTGCCGTATAAAGTGATGGAGATACAGTAGATTTTGTCTCTTTTTTTTTTTCCTCTCAGACACACACACACACACACACACACACACACACACACACACACACACACATATAGTGCACACAGTACATGGCACACACTTTGCCTGAAGGATTTTAATTTGAGATGCAGACTCCAGTGTCATAGTGAATGATATTAAAAGTCGTATCATGAATAAATCAGGAGACAGAGGACTCACCTCAGCAATGTGACAGATAAGCAAAGAGAAACAGCACACAGGAGGAGACAGAGAGAGAGAGGGAGAGAGAGGGAGAGAGATAGGGAGGGAGAGAGAGAGAGAGAGAGAGAGAGAGGGAGGGAG
>NW_019467795.1:0-544 GCF_002814215.2 Seriola lalandi dorsalis
AAAAGTCACAAAAACGTCATAGTATAGTAAGGCATAAAAAGTCATAGTATAGTAAGGCATAAAAAGTCATAGTATAGTAAGGCATAAAAACGTCATAGTATAGTAAGGCATAAAAACGTCATAGTGTAGTAAGGCATAAAAAATCATATTATAGTACAGCATGAAAAAGTCATTATAACAAGGCATAAAAAGTCATAGTATAGTAAGGCATAAAAACGTAATAGTATAGTAAGGCATAAAAAGTCATAATACAATTGGGCATAAAAAGTCATAACAACGTCATAGTATAGTAAGGCATAAAAAGTCATAAAAATTTCATAGTATAGTAAGGAATAAAAAGTCATAAAAACGTCATAGTATAGTAGGGGCATAAAAAGTCATAAAAATTTCATAGTATAGTAAGGCATAAAAAGTCATAAAAATTTCATAGTATAGTAAGGCATAAAAAGTCATAAAAACGTCATAGTATAGTAAGGCATAAAAAGTCATAGTATAGTAAGGCATAAAAACGTCATAGTGTAGTAAGGCATAAAAAATCATATTA
>NW_019467796.1:0-445 GCF_002814215.2 Seriola lalandi dorsalis
TTTCAGTGATGCAATCAGTTAGGGAGGTGGGCGGGAGAGTGGATGAGGGTTTAGTGGAGAGGTAGAGCTGGGTGTCATCAGCGTAACAGTGGAAGTCAATGTTAAATTTGCGGAAGATATTGCCGAGGGGAAGGAGGTAGATGATGAAGAGGAGGGGCCCCAGGACAGAGCCCTGGGGCACACCGGAAGTGACGGGGGAGGGGATGGATTTAAAGGACTTGAATTGAATGAACTGAGTGCGGCCAGAGAGGTAAGATGTGAACCAGTCTAATGGAGTGTGGGTGATGCCAATGGAAGACAGCCTGTTGAGGAGAGTGGTGTGACAGATGGTATCAAAGGCTGCGCTCAGGTCGAGGAGGATGAGGATGGTGAGGAGCCCAGAATCAGCTGCCATCAGGAGGTCGTTGGTGATTTTGATGAGTGCTGTTTCAGTGCTGTGGAGTGG
>NW_019467797.1:0-335 GCF_002814215.2 Seriola lalandi dorsalis
TCATTGCAGGAGGTAGCGTGGTCGTGTTAATACTACACAATAATAGAACAGCTACTTAAACAGTATCTTATTCTCTCCGCTAATGCAGTATGTTGTCTGAGCAAGCATTACATGTATTCAAAAATCTGGAAGCTGTTAGACAATGTCTAAAATTAACAGCAGTGCTATGTTAATCCTGTCTGTCATCTCAACACCTCACAGACAGCCATAACTCACTATTATTGCTATTTAGCTAAAGCTTTTAAGCTGCGGATCCATACTAGGGTTGGGCATTGATATATCAGTCTTTCAGTACCAATACATTTTCCAAAACCCATACTATAAGGAATATAAAC
>NW_019467799.1:0-516 GCF_002814215.2 Seriola lalandi dorsalis
AGTTCCAAAAATGAACTAGTTCATTTTAATTTGTTCCATTTAAAAAAAAAAAAAAATAGGCCACTATTCTTTTTCAATAGAACCTCCGTATACAAAATATGAATGTGTTCAACCAATGGTATTCATGCACAACAAGCTTTCAGTTAAGCCTTGATACTTCTAGCAGCTTTGTCTTTGCCAGTTATACTCTACTTGAGTATTGACACTGTGTACTCCACAGCCACATGATTGCCAGGGCGTCCGTCAAGAGTGAGTGAGTACACTGGTCCTTTCTGATCACCAGGCAGTCAGTCAACAGCAAGTGAGTAAACTGGTACACTTGTCCGTGGCACAAAAAAAACACAGCTGTAGTACAGTACGCATATTTAAGGGGGACTGCAAAGGAGGTGTGGTGTTCAACTGATTGAGAGAAGGCCGGTCCGGGCCAAAACTGCCAGGGTCATTTTTTTTGTCCCAGTCCAGCCCTGGTCACAGCGCCGCCCTGAAAGACAGATGTGTTATACACCCTGCAGAAAT
>NW_019467800.1:0-403 GCF_002814215.2 Seriola lalandi dorsalis
GACTTTTGCATTCACCACTGTAGACGATCAAATAATCATCATTTAATACTTTACTTTGTGATTCATCACTCGTCCGTCTGGCAGCGGTCGGTTAGACCCTTAAGGCGAGTGCTGAGTTAAATGTTGGGTGCAGGTAGCGCTCTTCCCGTCTCCTCACCCCCAGTGTGAATTTTGAAGTTTACGATGTGTGTGTGTGTGTGTGTGTGTGCGTGCGTGCGTGCGTGTGTGTGCTCAGCCAGATGAGATCATCTCAGAAAAGGATCCAAACATGCCACCTCTGAAGTTCACACAACCCCCAGTCTCTCAGTCGGCCGCATCTTGACACACCTGTGCAGACCTTTGACGGCGAGGCCCGACAGATTTATGTGATTTGACAAACGTTACGATGTGATTAAAACCTGTA
>NW_019467801.1:0-571 GCF_002814215.2 Seriola lalandi dorsalis
ACATTACCTTTATTCAACATGCTGTCATTGGACTATTATGTACTGTCTCTACTGTTTGTCTCTACTCTAACAGGTATGTGAGATCATGCAGCAAAATGAATGTAAATTATGTATTGAAACATTTACATCATGTTATAACAGAGTTCTCTGTTTCTTTAGGAGTCAGCTGTGGAGAACTGACTCCAGTCAAGACTGAAGAGTTCAGTTCAGAAGGCAGCGCTGTTACTCTGTCCTACAACTACTCCACAAAGGCAACTGGTAATGATGAGTTTTACTGGTATCGACAATATCCAGGAAAACCACCAGAGTTCCTCATCTTTCACTTTGGAAATCAAAATGAAACAAAGTCTGGACTGTCAGTTACAGTGAGTGGTGATAAAACCAGAATGGATCTGCAGATCTCCTCTGCTGCAGTGACTGACTCTGCTGTGTACTACTGTGCTCTGAGGCCCACAGTGACAGGAAACACCAAAACTCTGTACAAAAACCTTTGGAGCAAAGACAACACAATACTCCACAACATCCACTAGAGGGAGTCACACACTGTGAAAACACTGAGTTTTCAGAGACT
>NW_019467802.1:0-577 GCF_002814215.2 Seriola lalandi dorsalis
ACGTTTTATGCCATACTATACTATGATGTTTTTTTTGGGCATTTTTATGCGTTACAATACTATTTCATTTGAAACCTTACCATAATATGACGTTTTTATGACTTAATATACTGTGATGTTTTTTTTTTTTTAAAGTTATTTTTTTGGGGCTTTTTGTGCCTTTATTGATAGAGCAGTGGAGAGAGACAGGAAATGGGGTGGCAGAGAGAAGAGGAAATGACATGCAGCAAAGGGCTTGTCCGATGCGGGACTCGAACTGGGGCCAACTGCAGCGATGACCTTAGCCTCTGTATATGGGGCAGATGCTCAACCAACTGAGCTATACGACACCCCTCTGTGATGTTTTTTTGACGTTTTATGCCATACTATACTATGACGTTTTTTTGGAAATTTTATGCGTTACGATACTATTTCATTTGAAGCCTTACCATAATATGACGTTTTTATGACTTTTTACGTCTTAATATACTGTGATGTTTTTTTGACGTTTTATGCCATACTATACTATGACGTTTTTTTTGGCATTTTTATGCGTTACGATACTATTTCATTTGAAGCCTTACCATAATATGACGTT
>NW_019467803.1:0-357 GCF_002814215.2 Seriola lalandi dorsalis
ACAAAAAACTAAATTCAGTGTGATGGATAACTCATTGTACTGCTGCATTTGTGAAAGAAATGTTGTATAAAGTATTTTTGGGGGGGTGTAGAGGGAGCTGTGTGAAGTCTGATAAATTGTCTGATGATAATGAAGAAGATGATGATGATGTCACTTGAGTAGCGTCCACTGGGGCTGAAGATTATACATTTGAAAATTGAACAAAAATCTGTGATTGTAGAATAGAAGTGATAGTGTTATCACATCTCTGTGACCTGCTCCTCATCTCTGCTTGAGGGTTGTAGCACAAGACCACATTAGCCACAACTAGTATAACAAACCTGGATATCCAGCTGTTGCTGATGGATGATAGGCACC
>NW_019467804.1:0-612 GCF_002814215.2 Seriola lalandi dorsalis
TTTACAATGAGGTATGAGACAGATAAAGTTTAAGCACTTCCACTTCATTGTTCTCTGTACAGAGATTTCTTACATTTACAAAGTTCACCAATACTGTACAAATAAAAAGAGCAAAGTCTAACAATGTCCTTGTAGACTTGAATACAGGCCTTGAAAATGCAGGCCAGGTGGATGGCTGCAGAAAGTCTAAGAGAGCCAAGCGAGGCCCAGGCCCTCTCCCCGAAAAGACTTTTTGCCCGCACATTAATTAAACAGGAGTTCCTCATTGACCTCAATGTTCCTGGTTGCGAGAAAAAGAATAACTTCTTTTTCCTCCCCATCTGTGTCCACAGCATAGAACCTGGGCCTTAGGTTGGCTCCTGCTTTTGCGTGGTTGATAAACCTGCCAACAGTCTGCTTTTCGGGGTGGCACTCACAAAAAGATGAATGTGCATCAATGCACATGGGCTGCCCTTTTTGATTTGTATAAAAGAACATATGTCCAGTCTCCTCCTCACTGGTGTTCTTGTGTATGTGATGGCCCTCTTTGGCTGTGATCACCCTCCCATGGTAATCACAGACCACCTCACCAGTCTGAAATCTGCGGGTGGCAACGACACCCTTGCCTTTCCC
>NW_019467805.1:0-443 GCF_002814215.2 Seriola lalandi dorsalis
TTACTAATAATCAATAGTCAATCATTTCCTAAGACATGTCCTATGTTGAGCTATGCAATAATAATAATAATAACAACAATAATATTAATAATAACATTATTATTATTACTATCAATAATAATAATAATTATTATTATAATAATTATAATAATAAAAATAAAACACTCCTGCCCTATAATTAGAACAAAACTATGTACAGAACTGTGACTGCTGAAAATAAATAGAAAATCACAGAGTGTATAGATTAGTGTAAGAGGTGCCAGAGTTTCTTTAACAGTGAAATGGAGACTTCCCATGAAACCTCGTGTCGTGAAGATTCATCCACTGACCTCATGCTGTTCACTAAAACAAAACTTTTTAAAACAACCTGCACGTCGTCCTATCAAATCACACTATAGAGGAATCGCTCTCTCACTGGCTGGAACAACCTGACACCTACGACA
>NW_019467806.1:0-1720 GCF_002814215.2 Seriola lalandi dorsalis
AAAAATATACTTTAAAAAAAACCGACATAGTATAGTATGGAATAAAAAGGCTTAAAAATGTCATATTATAGTATTGCATAAAAAGGTATTAAAACGTCATATTATAGTAAGGCATAAAATATAAAAAAAAACAACATAGTATAGTATGGAATAAAAAGTCATAAAAACATCATAGTATAATAAGGCATAAAACGTCTAAAAAACAACATAGTATATTATGGTCTCAAAAGTAATAAAAACGTCACTGTATAGCAAGGCATAAACATCAAAAGAACGACATAGTATAGTATGGAATAAAAAGTCACAAAAACGTCATAGTATAGTAAGGCATAAAACGTCTAAAAAACGACATAGTATAGTATGGCATAAAAAGTCATGAAAATGTTAAACTATAGTATGGCATAAAAGGTCATAGAAATGTCATAGCATACTAAGGCATAATACATCGAAAAAACAACATAGTATAGTATTGAATAAAAAGTCATAAACAAGTCATGGTATAGTAAAGCATAAAACATCAAAAAAACTTCACGTTATAGTAAGGCATCAAAAGTAATAAAAACGCCACTGTATAGTAAGGCATAAAATGTCAAAAAACGACATAGTATAGTATAGAATAAAAAGGCATAAAAACTTCATATTATAGTATGGCATAAAAGGTTATAGAAATGTCATAGTATAGTAAGGCATAAAACGTCAAAAAACAACATGCTATAGTATGGCATAAGAATTCATGAAAACGTCATAGTATAGTAAGGCATAAAACGTCAAAAAAAACTTCATGGTATACTAAGGCATCAAAAGTAATAAAAACATCATAGTATGGTGAGGCATAAAACGTAAAAAAAACGACATAGTAGAGTAAGGAATAAAAAGTCATAAAAACCTCATAGTATAATGAGTCATAAAACGTCAAAAAAACGACATAGTATAGTATGGAAGAAAAAGTCATAAAAACGCCACAGTATAGCAAAGCATAAAACATCAAAAAACGACACAGTATAGTAGGAATAAAAAGTAATAAAAACGTCATAGTATAGTAAGGCATAAAACGTCAAAAAAACGTCATACTATAGTATGGAATAAAAAGTCATAAAAACGTCATAGTATAGCAAGGCATAAAAAATCAAAAAAACGACATACTATAGTATAAAATAAAAAGTCATAAAAACATCATAGTATAGTAGGGAATAAAAAGTCATAAAAACGTCACAGTATAGTAAGGCCTAAAACGTCAAAAAAACGACATAGTATACTATGAAATAAAAAAGCATAAAAACGTAATATTATAGTAAGGCATAAAACATTAAAAAAACAACATAGTGTAGTATGGAATAAAAAGGCATAAAAATGTCACCATATAGTAAAGCATAAAACATCAAAAAAACTTCACGTTGGAGTAAGGCATCAAAAGTCATAAAAACCTCATAGTATAGTGAGTCATAAAACGTCTAAAAAACGTCATAGTATAGTAGGGAATAAAAAGTCATAAAAACGTCACAGTATAGTAAGGCCTAAAACGTCAAAAAAACGACATAGTATAGTATGAAATAAAAAAGCATAAAAACGTAATATTATAGTAAGGCATAAAACATTAAAAAAACAACATAGTGTAGTATGGAATAAAAAGGCATAAAAATGTCACCATATAGTAAAGCATAAAACATCAAAAAAACTTCACGTTGGAGTAAGGCATCAAAAGTCATAAAAACCTCATAGT
>NW_019467807.1:0-403 GCF_002814215.2 Seriola lalandi dorsalis
CTTCACTGACATTAAATAACACGTCATGAGGAAGTGAAAGTAAACCACTGGAAATCCTAATTATGCTTCACTAGGACTTTATTCACTTGTAAAGAGTTTTACAGAATGATGGATGTTCAAACTGTGCTGTAGTGTTTGAGTCTGTGGAGCTACCTGATTCATAAATGATCTGAGGATCCACCATTGTTGTGTGACATTCCTGGTTCCTGAAACATGTTGTGAAGTTAGTTAGTAAAAGCCTTTGTCATTGTTAGTTGAATTTCAGGCTGATTGATGTTACTGTGTTTTCTCATTAGCAGGTATTTTGTAGACTTTTAGCAGCTACTCTCCCTGTGTGTCAGTATTGTGTGTCTCTTTTTCTGCTACTGACATCGTAACAAAATGTTTTATTCTCCTTCCAGTT
>NW_019467808.1:0-345 GCF_002814215.2 Seriola lalandi dorsalis
TTTTTTTCTGCTTTTTTTTGCATACATCTCTTAAACCACTTCAGTTCTGCTCAAACCTACCAAATGTTTATTAACAGAATCAGTGGTTAAAAGGCCTGGAGAATCCCACAGACTGACCTGTATAGCCTCTGGATTCACATTCAGCAGCTACTGGATGCACTGGGTCAGACAGGCTCCTGGAAAATGACTGGAGTGGCTCGCTTATATCAGTAGCACTGGTGGCACCACTTACTACTCTCAGTCAGTCCAAGGCCGGTTTACCATCTCCAGAGACGACAGCAGACAGCAGGTGTATCTGCAGATGAACAGTCTGAAGACTGAAGATTCTGCTGTTTATTATTGTGC
>NW_019467809.1:0-529 GCF_002814215.2 Seriola lalandi dorsalis
CTTAGCCTGGGCCACTGCCTTAGCACCCCTTAATATTTCCTCCTGTCTACGAACCTGCTCCACGACTAGCTTTCTCTTCTCCTTGGGACCTGCTCTACTCCACACCGGTTTGCCTGGGCCAAGCCCCAAGCCTCCCCGGCCTATTTGGACATTACCCACAATCCAGTGGCGGCTGCTGGTCCTGTAAGGAGGGGAAGCTCATTTTCGGCCTACATTATAAAATGTGTCCGTTTATTTATATGTAAATTCGCAGAGTGACAGAAGAGAGTCGCCAAACACAACGCTAGTCGTTTTTAACAAAGACAAAGTCGCTGAGGATCAGTAACGTCTCCAGATCAACTCCGAACAACGGAATGAAAATCTTGAAAACTGCTCCGGTGGATGCTTATACTTCAAGATCGCTAATTCGCTCATTTCGCTGTCAATCAAAAAGGGACTCAGCCTCAGACAGATCATCCAATCATCATGCAGAAGCCGAGCGTCCGGGCCAGCCCACTGTCCCATAGACCCCCAGAGACGCTGAGCGTCC
>NW_019467810.1:0-311 GCF_002814215.2 Seriola lalandi dorsalis
AATGAGAGATTAAAGATAGCATTACTAAGGAAGGGAGCGACCTATAGGTGTGGGGTTGAAATATGTTACTCAGTGGGACGAGCCGAGTATGTAGATACCCAATTTGTAGGTTTTCGACAAACTTTAGTGTTGTGCCAATGAGAGATTAAAGATGGCATCTTTTTGGAAGGGGGAAACCCAGGAGGGTGGGAATGAGATATGTTACTCGGCGGGATGAGCTGAGTCCATAGACACCTCACTTAAAGGTATCTGACAAACTTTAGTTTTGGGACAATGAGAGATTAAAGATGGCATTACTAAGAAATAGAGCC
>NW_019467811.1:0-634 GCF_002814215.2 Seriola lalandi dorsalis
AAGATATTAGACCTTACAATACTGTGACATTTTTTGACATTTTTATGCCTTACTGTGCTATGACATTTTTTGATATTTTTATGCCTTACTATACTATGAAGTTTTATGCCTTACTATACTATGAAGTTTTTTGACGTTTTATAACTTACTATATTATGACATTTTTTGACATTTTTATGCCTTAATATACTATGAAGTTTTATGCCTTACTATACTATGACCTTTTTTGATGTTTTATGCCTTACTATAATATGAAGTTTTTTTGACATTTTTATGCCTTACTATACTATGAAGTTTTATGCCTTACTATACTATGACGTTTTTTGACATTTTTATGCCTTACTATGCTATGAAATTTTTTTGGCGTTTTTATGTCTTACTATACTATAACGTTTTTTTACATTTTTATGCTTTACTATACTATGACGTTTTTTTACATTTTTATGCCTTACTATACTATGACGTTTTCATGCCTTACTATACTATGACATTTTTTGACATTTTTATGCCTTACTATACTATGACATTTTTTGACGTTTTATGCCTTACTATACTATGAAGTTTTATGCCTTACTATACTATCACGTTTTATGCCTTACTATACTATGACGTATTTGATGTTTTATGCCTTACT
>NW_019467812.1:0-362 GCF_002814215.2 Seriola lalandi dorsalis
AAAAAAAATTCAATGTGTGAAAAGGTACACTTTGGGTATCTGAAATGTCTGGAGACATTTATTATTGGGGGGGAGAGTGTGGCATACAGAGCCATCAGTGGGTTAATATACTTACATTATTATTATTATTGTTTGCATGTTTGACACGGTTTCCGTTTGGTACAGCTCATGTTCAGAGTGTGGTTAAAATTGTCTGTGTTGGGGCGTCGTGTAGCGTAGTGGTTTAAGCAGGCGCCCCATGTGTAGAGGCTACAGTCCTCGCTGCAGTTGGCCCCGGTTCGAATCCCGTATCGGATGGCCTTTCACTGCATGTCATTCCCCCTCTCTCTGCCTCCCTGTTTCCTGTCACTCTCCACTGTGCT
>NW_019467813.1:0-436 GCF_002814215.2 Seriola lalandi dorsalis
ATGCCATATTGTACTGTGATGTTTTTTGGCATTTTTATGGCTTACTATACTATGGCTATTTATTCCTTATCATACTATGATGTTTTTATGACCGTTTATGCCTTAAAATACTATGATGTTTTGTTGACATTTTTTGCCATACTATACTATGACGTTTTTTGACATTTTTATGCCATATTGTACTGTGATGTTTTTTGGCATTTTTATGCCTTATTACACTATGTGAGTTGATTCCTTATCATACTATGATGTTTTTATGACATTTTATTCCTTAAAATACTATGATTTTTTTTGACATTTTTTGCCATACTATACTATGACGTTTTTTAATAAATTCATGCATTATTAAACTAAGGTTTTTTGGCATTTTTATGCCTTACTACACTATGTGAGTTGATTCCTTATCATACTATGATGTTTTTATGACCGTTTATGC
>NW_019467814.1:0-353 GCF_002814215.2 Seriola lalandi dorsalis
AGGTGCCTTCTTCCAAGGCGTGAAGGTGTCTTGACAATCAAAGAACAGAAAGGAAACCTAAAATTTAAAAAACAAAATAAGAAAAAAAATAGAAACTGATTTGACACCTCCCTCATGTGGGCAGGAAAAACCTCCAAAAAACCTTTCAGGTCAGATTGGAGGAGTCCTTGGGAAGAACTACACAAGAGGGACCATCTTCCAAGGCGTGAAGGTGTCTTGACAGTCAATGAAATGTAAAAAAAAATATTACATTTAAATAAAAAAATAAAATAAAATAAATATATATAAATAATGTTTCTGTATGTATCTGCGTGTGTATGTGTGTGTGTGTGTGTGTGTGTGTGTGTGTGTGT
>NW_019467815.1:0-410 GCF_002814215.2 Seriola lalandi dorsalis
GTTGTGACATCACAAAGTTGCAGAAGTCCTGACGGCTGGTTTTAAGGCTCAGTTTCTGAATACAGGCTGTGTGCATTTCTCTGTGGACTGAGGCTTTGATACTTTCACAGTATTAATATAGAAGCTAGAGCTGATCTATAATCACACTACACATGGACACAGACCTTTACACTGGAGGAACTTTAAACATCACAATAGTTGTAATAACAAACATTAAATCAACAGTGCGACCTGAGGTTCCTGCACTGAGCAGAGATCACTGATGACCTGGATCCACTAAACCTCCAGGGCGACCCCCCGAAAACCTCCTGATCCCGCTCTCTGTAATCTGTCCACGCTCTGATAAAACCTGCTCTGAAGATTTGAATATTTGTCACAGTTTAATCTGTGGACTTTCAAATCCTCGCAGC
>NW_019467816.1:0-374 GCF_002814215.2 Seriola lalandi dorsalis
GGATTAGGCTTTTTAAGAAGGGGCCTGACCACAGCATGTTTAAAAGCAGCTGGGACAGTTCCTAATCTAAGGCAGGAATTAATTAAAACCATGAGACTGGGTCCCACAGTATTAAAAACCATTTTCAACAATTTGGCCGGGACAATATCCAATGGGAAATTTGTAGGTTTCAGAGTTTTCACAACGTCACAGAGAGAAGAAAAGGAAACCAGCTCAAACTGATCAAACACGGCAGAATGAGCTGGGGCAACAGGTAGATCCTTATTTGTACTCATAATAACACTCTCATTAGTGACTTTTCTGACAGACTCCACTTTGTCAACAAAATAATGAAGAAAATTCTCACAAGTGGCTATTGATACATCAGTCACAGC
>NW_019467817.1:0-761 GCF_002814215.2 Seriola lalandi dorsalis
AACGTTCATATAAACATCATAGTATGATAAGGAATCACCTCACATAGTGTAGTAAGGCATAAAAATGCCAAAAGACATCACAGTACAATATGGCACAAAAATGTCAAAAAACGTCATAGTATAGTATGGCAAAAAATGTCAAAAATACATCATAGTATTTTAAGGTATAAACGTTCATATAAACATCATAGTATGATAAGGAATCACCTCACATAGTGTAGTAAGCTATAAAAATGCCAAAAAACATCAAAGTACAATATGGCACAAAGATGTCAAAAAACGTCATAGTATAGTATGGCAAAAAATATCAAAAAAACATCATAGTATTTTAAGGTATAAACGGTCATAAAAACATCATGGTATGATAAGGAATCAACTCACATAGTGTAGTAAGGCACAAAAATGCCAAAAGACATCACAGTACAATATGGCACAAAAATGTCAAAAAACGTCATAGTATAGTATGGCAAAAAATGTCAAAAATACATCATAGTATTTTAAGGTATAGACGGTCATAAAAACATCATGGTATGATAAGGAATCAACTCACATAGTGTAGTAAGGCACAAAAATGTCAAAAGACATCACAGTACAATATGGCACAAAAATGTCAAAAAACGTCATAGTATAGTATGGCAAAAAATGTCAAAAATACATCATAGTATTTTAAGGTATAAACGGTCATAAAAACATCATAGTATGATAAGGAATCAACTCACATAGTGTAGTAAGGCATTAAAACACCAAAAAACCTCACAGAA
>NW_019467818.1:0-578 GCF_002814215.2 Seriola lalandi dorsalis
CACACACACACTCATACAGGTGGGCGGACGAGAGGGACAAATCTGGACATCAGCATTTCCTACGACCACACTAGCATTAGATGTCGGAATGCAAATACTATGATGCAGAGAGAGAGAACACTTACCATGCCAAACAGGAGCATACAGGAGCGACAGAGCAGTACACACAGCGGGACGCACGCTGTGGTAAAAAGGAAGCCGGCCTGCTACCGGAAGTGAATTGGGAAGCAAAAGAGCAGGGGAGAGGGCCGTCTTAAATACTGGCCCCTGCTCACGGATAGGCTATCAGGCCATCAAGGTGCGTTCAAGGCACATTAGGTGCAGTGCATAGACTATGCTGCCACACTTCAAAAATCCAAACACAAAGATCTTGGCCTTTTATTTCCTTCATTTGATTGTTCCTAAAGATTTCCTAATCTTCTTCAGCCTGAATGAAAAAGCAAGTGAGATTTTCCCATAATGACTTACACTTTGTAAAGAACATTGAACACTTCCTAACAGCAGTGTTTGGGGGAAGAATTCCATTTTCCTTCACTGGTACATTTCTTTAGTGTTCTCAAGACTCAAGTTTACTCCAC
>NW_019467819.1:0-330 GCF_002814215.2 Seriola lalandi dorsalis
GAAATATTTTTTACAAAAAGTATCGAAAAGTATCGAAAAGTATCGAAATACATATTGGTATCGGTATCGAAACAGAAATTTGGTATCGTGACAACCCTAGTGCACAGTCGGATTATCACCTGAATTAAAGTGTGTGGAGAATCGGAAACGGCACATTATGTCGTTCTAAATCATGAAAGAAAAAAAACAATGGTCCTCGCAGAGATAGGAAAAGATATGGAACATATGAAGGCACTGAAGGGTCTCCATGGGTAACATAAATGTGTGTGTGTCTGCCTGTGTGTGTGTGTGTGTGTGTGTGTGTGTGTGTGTGTGTGTGTGTGTGTGTGT
>NW_019467820.1:0-627 GCF_002814215.2 Seriola lalandi dorsalis
AAAAATGTCATCGTATAGTAAGGCAAAAAAAAGTCACAAAAACGACATAGTATAGTTAGGCATAAAAAGTCATAAAAACGTCATAGTATAGTAAGGCAAAAAAAGTCATAAAGGTATCGTATATTAAGGCATAAAAACGTCAATAAACGTCATAGTATAGTAAGGCAAAAAAAAGTCATAAAAACGACATAGTATAGTAAGGCAAAAAAAGTCATAGAATAGTAAGGCACAAAAGGTCATAAAAACGACATAGTATAGTAAGGCATAAAAAGTCATAGTATAGTAAGGCACAAAAAGTCATAAAAACCTCATAGTATAGTAAGGCAAAAAAAGTCATAAAAGTGACATAGTATAGTAAGGCAAAAAAAATCATAAAAGTGACATAGTATAGTAAGGCATAAAAACTTCAATAAAAGTCATAGTATAGTAAGGCATAAAAACTTCAATAAAAGTCATAGTATAGTAAGGCATAAAAAGTCATAAAAACGACATAGTATAGTAAGGCAAAAAAAATCATAAAAGTGACATAGTATAGTAAGGCATAAAAACTTCAATAAAAGTCATAGTATAGTAAGGCATAAAAAGTCATAAAAACGACATAGTATAGTAAGGCAAAAAAAATCATAA
>NW_019467821.1:0-514 GCF_002814215.2 Seriola lalandi dorsalis
AAATTTTGAATAATGGAAAAATTCCACTTAACTTTGTTCAAATGCCTTTAATCATATGTTTATTTAACAGCTTTTCAGATTTGCAACATGTTAAAGTTTTTTTTTTCTTAGACAATAGATATCTTTGTTTTAAAATTCTAACAAAAAATGCAGGGAACTCCCAGGCTCAGCAGCATGTCTTATAAAGTTAAATGAAAACTTAAACAAATAAATAGCTCACTAAAGTTTTCTACAGTAAATAAAGTTTCCAAAATTTCAATATAACTGAAATGTTAATCTTTCACTTATCTTTGTTTTAAGTTGAAACAAAAACAAAAAGTGCAAGGAGTTCCCAGGGTCAGCAGCATCTCTTATAAAGTTAACTGAAAATTTAAATAAATAAATAAATAGTTCCCTGAAGTTTGCAGTTTGAAGAATGCAGTTCATGTAGGCTTTATGATGCAGTTACATTATGTCTTAAGTCTTGAACAGCAATATCCTGCTCCTCTCTACAAGAAACTATCAAAGACAGCTT
>NW_019467822.1:0-393 GCF_002814215.2 Seriola lalandi dorsalis
TGTTTTATTGTAAATATGTTCAAGATTATTTTTGTTCAGTACAAAGCTGACATGTCTTTAGTGCAGAAGGAGACAAGACAAAAGGTCAAAGAAGAAGACAGTCTAGTGGCTGCAGTGTTAACGGCCGTAGTGGACATAGAAGTTTATCACCTGGGGGCATTAAGTTGCTGTAAAAATGTCATGTTTTGATTTTGGTATTTGTTGTTAAAGGTCTCATATAGTCTAAAGGTCTGTGTCCATGTGTAGATTGATTATAGATCAGCTCTAGCTTCTATATTAATACTGTGAAAGTATCAAAGCCTCAGTCCACAGAGAAATGCACACAGCCTGTATTCAGAAACTGAGCCTTAAAACCAGCCGTCAGGACTTCTGGAACTTTGTGATGTCACAACA
>NW_019467823.1:0-443 GCF_002814215.2 Seriola lalandi dorsalis
AGGAGGTGAAGGAGTGAAGGAGGTGAAGGAGGTGAAGGAGGTGAAGGAGTGAAGGAGTGAAGGAGGTGAAGGATTGAAGGAGGTGACGGAGTGAAGGAGTGAAGGAGGTGAAGGAGTGAAGGAGTGAAGGAGGTGAAGGAGGTGACGGAGTGAAGGAGTGAAGGAGTGAAGGAGGTGAAGGATTGAAGGAGGTGACGGAGTGAAGGAGTGAAGGAGGTGACAGAGTGAAAGAGTGAAGGAGGTGAAGGAGTGAAGGAGTGAAGGAGTGAAGGAGGTGAAGGAGGTGAAGGAGTGAAGGAGTGAAGGAGTGAAGGAGGTGAAGGAGGTGAAGGAGTGAAGGAGGTGAAGGAGGTGAAGGATTGAAGGAGTGAAGGAGGTGAAGGAGTGAAGGAGTGAAGGAGTGAAGGAGTGAAGGAGGTGAAGGAGGTGAAGGAGTGAAGGAG
>NW_019467824.1:0-379 GCF_002814215.2 Seriola lalandi dorsalis
AAAGTATAAAAAAAAAAAGAAAAAAGAAGGAGGTCAGGAACAGTTTGGATCCTGGGTCATGTGGTACTGTGCAAGCCTTGCGCATGTTGCCGGGCTGTTTGCACTTTTAAACGCTGCCATTGTTTGTGGCTCACATGTCTGTTTACTCCTGATGGGCCGGTCCATCTTTAGGCAGGGTCCCGGGCTCTCTCTGGTGGACTGACCCCTCGCTATCCTTCCTTTAGCCAGTAATACATCAACAGGAGACCAGAGGTTCAAGGTTTTCTCTTGTAACACACACACACACACACACACACACACACACACACACACACACACACACACACACACACACACACACACACACACACACACACACACACACACACACACACACACA
>NW_019467825.1:0-432 GCF_002814215.2 Seriola lalandi dorsalis
ATGCAGTCTGAGCATCACCTTTGTCACTGAGTAGCAAGTCTATTTCTTTACTGCACTCACTGGAATTTAACTTGCTGATAAATTCTAGGTAGCCAGGCTTCAGGCTCTGTGCTAGGGAAGAAATAAACTGCTCTACACAGGAGTTCTCCATTGTTGTGTCTGGGAAGGAGGCAGGTTAAACAAGTTTTTTCACAAAACAAGAAGTCAATGTAGTTGGCTGTGTTGTTGCGCTGGCAGACACCTTGTAGTGTAGTTTGGCAGTACACTAGCCTAACTAAACAATGCAGTGGCCTACACTATGGGGGGTAGCTTCCTGTGGAGGAGGGGCAGCTACACTAGTGGGCATAAAGATTAAGGACAGTAAAGGCAAGTGCAGGTTTACTGTCTGCTTAAGAAATGTTTCAAAAAGCAATGACTGAGATGCAAGGCAGT
>NW_019467826.1:0-369 GCF_002814215.2 Seriola lalandi dorsalis
AAAACGTCATAGTATAGTAGGGCATAAAAAGTGATAAAAATGTCATAGTATAGTGAGGCATAAAAATGTGAAAAAACTTCATAGTATAGTAAGGCATAAAATGTCATAGTATAGTGAGGTATAAAATGTGAAAAAACTTCGTAGTATAGTTAGGCATAAAACATCATAGTATAGTCAGGCATAAAATGTCATAGTATAGTAAGGCATTAAAAAGTCATAGTATAGTAAGGCATAAAAAAGTGAGAAAATATCATAGTATAGAAAGGCAAAAAAAGTAAAAAAAAAAAAGTCTGATAGTAGTAAGGCATAAAGTGTCATAGTATAGTGAGGCATAAAACTGTGAAAAAACTTCATAGTATAGTAAGGCAT
>NW_019467827.1:0-434 GCF_002814215.2 Seriola lalandi dorsalis
TCCTGTTTCTTGTTGTTGGGTGCTACTGGTCATTGGTCTTGGACCTGAGTTAGTCTGGAGGTAAGGTGGTAATAAGTCAGTCTTTATTTTAGTGAAATGATCTGACTAACATTAGACTGATCGGAGCTGGATTAAGACTGGACCAACACTACAGACCAGTCTGACATATCTTTGTGAAACTGGCCTCTGAGCTCTGCTGCTGCTGCTGCTGCTGCTGCTGATGATGATGAAGAGTCTCAGTGAGAGTTCCACAGCTGACACTTCTTCAGGTGTAGGAGACTGATCAATGTGAATTAAAAATACAACATTTTGTTGTGATTCATCAGAGATGACCACAGAGCATATTTCTTTTTCTGCTGACGATGAGGAGGAAAAACTATTTTTAGAATAATCACACAGTTGGACTGGGCAATTAATCCAAATGTTAGCAAAAC
>NW_019467828.1:0-392 GCF_002814215.2 Seriola lalandi dorsalis
GGATGGGGGTGGATCCCTGCTTCATGTCCTGGATTGTGGATTATCTGACAAGACGACCACAGTAAGTCAGGCTGGGTAACTGTGTCTCAGGGACATTGATGAGCAGCACTGGGGCTCCACAGGGGACTGTTCTGGCTCCGTTCCTGTTCACCCTGTATACGGCCGACTTTAAATACAACTATGAGTCCTGCCACATCCAGAAATACTCGGGTGACACAGCTATTGTGGCGTGTATCAGGAATGGGCAGGAAGAGGAGTACAGGGATCTGACGATGGCCTTCAGTGAATGGAGCAACAAGAACTGCCTCCTTCTGAACATCTCCAAGACCAAGGAGATGGTCATGGACTTTCGGAGGTCTAGGCCCACCCTTCAGCCAGTCAACATTCGAGGG
>NW_019467829.1:0-550 GCF_002814215.2 Seriola lalandi dorsalis
GAGGAGCCAGAATGAAAGTTTTTAATACGTCTTTCCCGGACGTTTTAAAGATGTCTTTTCTAGACGTTGTATAGATGTCTTTTCTAGACGTTGTATAGATGTCTTTTCTAGACGTTTTAAAGATGTCTTTTCTAGACGTTTTAAAGATGTCTTTTCTAGACGTTGTATAGATGTCATAAAAGTACGTGTTAAAGACGATATCCGAACATCCAGAAGACGTCCTCAGAGGAGCCAGAATGAAAGTTTTTAATACGTCTTTTCCGGACGTTTTAAAGATGTCTTTTCTGGACGTTTTATAGATGTCATAAAAGTACGTGTTAAAGACACAATTATTGGACATCCAGAAAACAATATCCATGAGGGCAATATAGGCCACATCTTTTCAGGACATTAAACGTTAAAAATTCAAACTTGGTTACTAATGAGAACAGCTTATAAAAGTAGTACCCTTCACTGACATGAATGAAATGCACACATTACAATTAACCACTACTGTCCTGTACTGATTAGATGAGTGATGACCAGAGTTGCTAATCAGATATTAAAAAAT
>NW_019467830.1:0-499 GCF_002814215.2 Seriola lalandi dorsalis
AATATACTATGATATTTTTTTTTGACATTTTATGCCATACTATACTATGATGTTTTTTTGCATTTTTATGCCATACTATACTATGACGTTTTTTGGCATTTTTATGCCATACTACACTATGAGGTTTTTTGGTATTTTTATGACTTACTTTACTTTGTTTTTTGTTTCCTTGCCATACTATGACGTTATTATGACCTTTAATGCATTAATATACTATGATATTTTTTTTTTACATTTTATGCCATACCTATGACGTTTTTTGGCATTTTTATGCCATACTACACTATGACGTTTTTTGGTATTTTTATGACTTACTTCACTTTGTTTTTTGTTTCCTTGCCATACTATGACGTTATTATGACCTTTAATGCATTAATATACTATGATATTTTTTTTTGACATTTTATGCCATACTATACTATGATGTTTTTTTGCATTTTTATGCCATACTATACTATGACGTTTTTCGGCATTTTTATGACTTACCATACTATGTCTT
>NW_019467832.1:0-369 GCF_002814215.2 Seriola lalandi dorsalis
CCTTGGACAGTGAACTCTGAGACTCCTCACCGCATTACCGTATATCACACAATACATGTGCAAGGAAAAGAAGAATGGAGTGAGCGAACTGAACTTGGTGGTGTTTGACAGGCCTCATTAAGTAAAAGGTTCTTTCCAAACATTGCACCCCTTGCTGTTTCCTAGACGGAGCAGTTACATGGACACACAGACCCACAAACACACAAGCTGAGGATGGGGTCAATCATATGCACAATGCGTTTGATATCAGAGCTGCCATACAGTCTGGGAACATTGATGTTTCATATATTGTGAGTCTGGTTTGTGGGTGGACATCAGTGGAGCTGACTCTGCCAGATGTTGTTGTGATGTTAATGGTCTGATTGAGCT
>NW_019467833.1:0-402 GCF_002814215.2 Seriola lalandi dorsalis
TTGGCCCCTGGTACCCCGTTTTGTATTTCATGGTCATGGTACCCCGTTTTGTATCTCGTGGTCATGGTACCCCATTCGATTTTTCGTGGTCATGATACGCCCTGCAACACTTAGTGCAGGAAGAATAACTGTTATTTACTGGAGTAATACCTCATTGTAAAGCTTAGATTCTCCTCTTTACAACAATTGTTGGCTTTCCATCCTATCACAATCCTACTGTTATTAAACAGACATTTAATGAGGTCCATTTTAGGCAGCTTTCAGAGCTGGGTCAGAGGTCAAATCTGGTCTCTATATTTAAGCTGATATTTACAGGATAGCATTATCTGATTTACTGGAGTAATACCTCATTGTAAAGCTTAGATTCTCTTCTTTCCAACATGTGTTGGCTTTCCATCCTAT
>NW_019467834.1:0-401 GCF_002814215.2 Seriola lalandi dorsalis
GTTCGGTCATCATTAGTAAGCAGCAGTGCTTGTTGTTAATTAGGAAAGGTTTAGAGAGAGAGACGGAGCAGGGTGATGCGGGGCGAAAGAAAATGCTCATTAATGACAACCTTGATTGGGGCTTGAAGGGCATGGGAGAATCAGGATTAAAGAGATCACAGTGCAAATGCGCACGCACGCACTCACACACACACACACACACTCTCACATAAATATGGTGGAGGTGAAACAGAAGTTGAGGTTTTACCTCAGTGAACGTTTCTCACACTTCATCATATAAAAAAGGTGAGCTGGAGAAGAAGGAAATGAGAATGATGTAAGGAATGTGGTGTAGTGCACCATTTCTAAGTAAAATAAAAAGTCAAAATGATGAAGATCAGTTATAAGCCATTAATATGATT
>NW_019467835.1:0-393 GCF_002814215.2 Seriola lalandi dorsalis
TGGGACCTGATGAGTGTAACAACAAAGAATTATCTTTTTACATGATGTAGTTTCTGAGAAAAATGATGTCCACATATGAGGACATTAGTTTTAAATTTCGATAGAAACCAATAAAGAGACAATTGAGTAATGATGTGCAAAACTATTTATTTGGTGCCAGAACACAGCAGTATTTTCCTGAGTGCAAAAACAAAATGAGAAAGAACAATTGTGCCCCTTTGAGCAATATGGCTCATTTGAAGTACTGCTAACAGTTGCAGAAAGACGTATGTCTGTAACAAAGTAAAAAACATTCTGAACATTTTGCATTGTTACTGTTCTAAACTGTTCATTTCAATTTCTGAACATGGCTCATATGTGGTCACCAGGCCCTTGTTGAGAAAAAGTTAGTAT
>NW_019467836.1:0-499 GCF_002814215.2 Seriola lalandi dorsalis
CTATTATTGTTTGAAAAAAAACATTATTTTTCCAACTGCATGTGAACAGGTCATGAGTAAGTCCAGTGAGGGAATACAGAGCCAAGAGTTCGATTTGTGGTATCCTACAGATGCACAGCCTGTACGCGCCCTATTGATATCAGATAGCAGAGCGGCTTTGTGAAAATGTAAAATGCTTTTCTAAACTTTTCTTTCCAGAAGACATGCATGTGTATTCCTGTCCGTGAGTGTGGTGTGTATGACTGGCGCTGTGTGTGTGTGTGTGTGTGTGTGTGTGTGTGTGTGTGTGTGTGTGTGTTTACACTGACCTGCAGATGGAGTGTATCTCGTGCATGTCCTCGTCCTTGCGGGCGCTGTCTGTAAGACTGTCGCCCAGAGCCATTAGACACTGAGCAAAACCCTTATAGATGGAGTGACACCTTCTGGCTGAAGCTGTAGCCACAGGGCACGGGCTCAGCACTGCAAAACACAGACACACACACACACACACACACACACA
>NW_019467837.1:0-401 GCF_002814215.2 Seriola lalandi dorsalis
GGTCACGTGCTTGTGTTTTCAGTCTCACTGCGTTTCCTCACGTTTGAATCCTTTTTACCTGAAACATTTTTCTTTGTTAAAATTCAGGTTTCTTACAAATATTAAAAATGTAGACGTCTACCTGTCCTGTATGATAAAGCTTCCGGCTCCAGAGAGCTGACCTCTGACCTCTGACCTCCTCTAAGCAGGATCCACCACCCTCTGTACCTGTGATAACCTCCAGCTCTGACCACACCCTCCACGCCAATCAGTGACGCAGGGCGGAGTCGCAGACTTTGAACGGACTGACTTCTCGCTCGGCTCAGGTGTGCTGCAGCTTTTCTTTTGCCCCGACACACCTGTGTGTCAAGGTGAGGTCTGCTGGGATCAACCGGTTTCACAAGAAGCAGCGTCACAAACCT
>NW_019467838.1:0-415 GCF_002814215.2 Seriola lalandi dorsalis
ATAGTAAGGCATGAAAAGGTAAAAAATTGTCATAGTATAGTAAGGTATAAAAAGGTCAAAAATCATCATAGTATAGTAAGGCATAAAAAGGTCAAAAATCTTCATAGTATAGTAAGGCATAAAAAGGTCTAAAAACATCATAGTATAGTAAGGCATAAAAAGGAAAAAAATCGTCATAGTATAGTAAGGCGTGAAATGGTTAAAAATCATCATAGTATAGTAAGGCATAAAAAGGTCTAAAAACATCATAGTATAGTAAGGCATAAAAAGGAAAAAAATCGTCATAGTATAGTAAGGCGTAAAATGGTTAAAAATCGTCATAGTATAGTAAGGCGTAAAATGTCATAGTATAGTAAGGCATAAAAAGGTCAAAAATCTTCATAGTACAGTAAGGTATAAAAAGGTCAAAAATCGT
>NW_019467839.1:0-361 GCF_002814215.2 Seriola lalandi dorsalis
TCTTCACACTTTCGCGCCAAGGCGGCAGTGAACAAAAAGACGTAAACACAACATGGCGGTGAGTAACTAGGAACGTGAAACTATCTGAAATATGAGATTTCTCCTCTCACCATTGACTTGCTGAGGCTGGCTGACGTCCTAACGACGTTTACAACACGTTTAACCACGTCACTGATCACTAGTGTCAGTTACGTACGGTTGTAAAACTACTGACGTTCTTTCTCAACAATCTCTGTTACCATGACGACGCCCGCTGACACGTTCTACTACAGAAACAAACCCGATGCTCGTGAACATCTCACAACTCTCTGAGAACAGAACAACAACCAACACTGCAGTTACGTCAGCTTTACGACAGTTT
>NW_019467839.1:6568-6875 GCF_002814215.2 Seriola lalandi dorsalis
GGATGTGTTCACTGATCCAGTCACTACATCATGTGGACACAACTTCTGTAAGAACTGCATCACTACACACTGGAACATTAATGTCCCATGTCAGTGTCCCATGTGTAACAAAGTTTTTAAAAGAAGACCTGAGCTTCACATCAACACTTTCATCTCTGAGGTTGTTGCTCAGTTCAAACATGAAGCTCAACAGAAAACCAGCAGCAGCAGCTCAGAGCAACAAGTTTCCAAACCAGGAGAAGTTCCCTGTGACGTCTGCACTGGAACCAAACTGAAGGCCCTGAAGTCCTGCCTGGTGTGTCTGACC
>NW_019467840.1:0-326 GCF_002814215.2 Seriola lalandi dorsalis
ATACACATATAAAACATACATGTAACAAACAAACGCGAATACCCTTAACATCAATACTTATCGCAGTACTTGTGTACTTATCTCACCTGCAACCAAACAGAAAAACAGTCTGTGAATTTTCAATCCCGCTGCTGTAGCTATGACTGTCTTTGATGTGACTGAGCGGACTTCCTCTAACGAAGGTTTACAGCGTCAGTCATTCAGATTACAAGGCTGCTACCGCCACCTATTGGTGACAAGTAGTATAACTAAGCAAACTGCAACTGAAATCAGGTGAGTTTTCTCCTATTTACACAAGTATTAAAAATAATTATAATCAGAAAAAT
>NW_019467841.1:0-517 GCF_002814215.2 Seriola lalandi dorsalis
GTTCAAACAGTACACTAATTTAATTAATCATAACAGTAGTTTATTAGCTGGACCACAACAGCAGGGCCAGTCCTGTAAATACGAAGGTCTCTGACTGACTGAGTGATCAAGTTACACCATTAGTCGGCTGGCAGAGTCTTGGAGATTCCCCATTGGTTGCTGCCAACTCAGCTCATCTGTCACTCAATTTACTAACTTTTCAGACCTTTTAGCGACTTTTTGTCCAGCTGACACTGAAACCAGCTGACACTGAAACCAGCTGACACTGAAACCAGCTGACACTGAAACCAGCTGACACTGAAACCAGCTGACACTAGACTGAAACCAGCTGACACTAGACTGAAACCAGCTGACACTGAAACCAGCTGACACTGAAACCAGCTGACACTAGACTGAAACCAGCTGACACTGAAACCAGCTGACAATAGACTGAAACCAGCTGACACTGAAACCAGCTGACACTGAAACCAGCTGACACCAGGCAGGATGATGATAACCTGGTCCAGCCTTACTTGTA
>NW_019467842.1:0-556 GCF_002814215.2 Seriola lalandi dorsalis
ACACACACACACACACACACACACACACACACACACACCAACCTCCCTTCCTCTGTCCCTCTCTAGATAAGAGTCATAAACTACAACCCACATTCCAATCCTGGGTAGTGACCAGCAGAACTCTCTTCACAGACACAGATCTGAGGAAGAATGTAAAATGAAATATCTAACTGTTCTGTAACTCATGAGATGTTCCTATGTAATGGTTTAATCCCAAACTTCTATCCCATAGAATGTTTGAAATGTAACATGTAGATTTTAAGACAATGTCCTTCATGTGACCATACTGTCAGCATCCTTCACACAAGGTAACACACACTACATGACATCTAGCATGTGCATATTATTATTATTACAGTCAAAGAACTGCTGTGTAATCCACATTTATAGACTATTCGCTTTAAAAAATGTTTATATTGTTGTTTGATCAGTTAACCACTTGTATCATGATTAATTCCAGGTTTGAAGAATGTAATATGAAATCAACACTTGTATTACTCCTGTCTGTCATTATTAGTGCCATTAGGTTTATATGTTATTTCATTTAATGTTTTAT
>NW_019467843.1:0-353 GCF_002814215.2 Seriola lalandi dorsalis
AAAGTCATAAAAAAGCCATGGTATAGTAAGGCATAAAAAAGTCATAGTATAGTAAGGCATAAAACCTCAATACAAAAAGTCATAGCATAGTAAAACATAAAAAAGTCATAGTATAGTAAGGCATAAAAAATTCATAGTATATTAATGGCATAAAAAGGCATAGTATAGAAAGGCATAAAAAGTCATAAAAAAGTCACAGTATAGTAAGGCATAAAAAGTCATAGTTTAGTTAGCCATAAAAAGTTCATAGTATAGTAAGGCATAAAACCTCAATAATAAAAGTCATAGTATAGTAAAGCATAAAAAAGTCATAGTATAGTAAGGCATAAAAAAGTCACAGTATAGTAAGGCAT
>NW_019467844.1:0-459 GCF_002814215.2 Seriola lalandi dorsalis
ACATAGTATAGTAAGGCATAAAAATTCATAAAAATGTCATAGTATAGTAAGGCATAAAAATTCATAAAAATGTCATAGTATAGTAAGGCATAAAATTTCATAAAAATGTCATAGTATAGTAAGGCAAAAAAATTCATAAAAATGTCATAGTATAGTAAGGCATAAAAAGTAATAAAAACGACATAGTATAATAAAGAATAAAAAACGACAGTATAGTAAGGCATAAAAGTTCATAAAAATGTCATAGTATAATAAGGCATAAAAATGACATAGTATAATAAAGCATAAAAAATGACATAGTATAGTAAGGCATAAAAAGTCAAAAAAACGACATTGTATAGTAAGGCATAAAAAGTCATAAAAATGTCATAGTATAATAAGGTATAAAAAGTTTTAAAAAATGACATAGTATAGTAAGGCATAAAAATTCATAAAAATGTCATAGTATAATAAAGAATA
>NW_019467845.1:0-577 GCF_002814215.2 Seriola lalandi dorsalis
ATGTGAGAGGACATCCAGAGGTTCAAATGGGCTAGTTAGTTCTCTTTCAATTTTGATCCAGCTCAGCTCCTGATCTATCCCCTTTCAATGTTTTATCAATCTAGACATTTCAAATGATAGATTATATAATCTTACATTAGGTAGACCCATACCTCCTATTTCCCTCGGTGCCCACATCTTCTTTATATTAATCCTTGGTATCTTTTTATCCCATAAAAAGTGTTTGATAATTCTATCATAATGTTTAAACAGCTGTGGTGCTATATTGAGTGGCAACATCGTGGAAACATAATTGAATTGCGTTGCAACCACCATTTTAATCACATTAATTTTTCCAAACAATGTGAGCTTCAATTTTCCCCATTTATCCAGGTTCAATTTTATTTTCTGGAGGAGTGGTTCCATATTTGAGAGCATCATTTGAGAGACATTTTATGCCTTACTATACTATGACGTTTTTATGACTTTTTATGCCTTACTATAATATGACTTTTTATGCCTTACTATACTATGACGTTTTTATGCCTTACTATGCTATGACGTTTTTATGAATTTTTATGCCTTACTATACTATGAT
>NW_019467846.1:0-407 GCF_002814215.2 Seriola lalandi dorsalis
TTTAGCTAACTAATGTTAGCTAGTTTCTAACTTAACCTGAAGTTACAGTTTAGCAAACTAATGTTAGCTAGTTTCTAACTTAACCTGAAGTTACACTTTAGCTAACTAATGTTAGCTAGTTTCTAACTTAACCTGAAGTTACAGTTTAGCAAACTAATGTTAGCTAGTTTCTAACTTAACCTGAAGTTACAGTTTAGCTAACTAATGTTAGCTAGTTTCTAATTTAACCTGAAGTTACACTTTAGCTAACTAATGTTAGCTAGTTTCTAACTTAACCTGAAGTTACAGTTTAGCAAACTAATGTTAGCTAGTTTCTAACTTAACCTGAAGTTACACTTTAGCTAACTAATGTTAGCTAGTTTCTAACTTAACCTGAAGTTACAGTTTAGCAAACTAATGTTAGCTAG
>NW_019467847.1:0-2119 GCF_002814215.2 Seriola lalandi dorsalis
GCTTAGGAGACCAGGCCGTGGATACAACGGGACCTAGCATCGCCTTCCGAAACTCCTGACCTATTACCTCCAAAATCATTAAAAACTTAATAATTCCCGGGAAATTACCAATTCTTTCTCCTTATATAAAACGATACCGAATAAGATCAAAAGAAACTACTAACCTTTTTTCAACCAAAACCAGATTTATTCAATTAATTTATTTAATTATTTGGTTAATTAATTATTAATTAATAATTACTTGATCACGACCATAATATCTCCCTTTTTAAACCTTTTTTTTATATATAAATAACTGGCTAAAACAACAAAATGATAACTAAACCAGTAATATACTGTAACCAACTAAACCCACTAAAATGATTAGAACAAATAAATTTACCGATAAACAATCCTAGTCCTCTTCTATCCAAAAAACCTCCCAATCTGGCAAATTAATAGACACACACCGGGATTTGATCAACCCCGGCTGGGCCTTCCTCGGGTGAGGGTGTCTAGTGATAAGTGGCCGAAACACCCAATGAACCTGAGGTCCACTACTGACGATGTGTCCAAAATTTTATTTTTTATATATAAAAAAAACAATAAGAATTTTATCTTTTACTAAAACTTCCTAATATAGAATAACAATATATTCCACATAAAAAAATATATTTTGTCATATTACTTACTAATAATCAAGAGGACTGGATATAATACTTTACTAAACATCCAACCTGGAAAAAGACAAAAACTTACGGTAAAAGAGTTCAAGAACTGCGGACATCGGACGTCGGTTATTACACTACCTTTGACTCCCCACTTTACACTGCCCAGTCGTCGGACGAAACAAGGATAATCATAGAGATTATTAAAAAATCTTTATTTGTTAAAAAATTACAATCACTTACCTTACTTACTTGCTAAAATACTTACAATTACTTACCGTACCTACCTACCAAAAATTACAATTACTTACCTTACTTACCCGAAAAAATTACAACCACTTACCTTACTTACCTGCTGAAAAATCACAATTATTCATCTTACCTTCCTGCTAAAATTTACAATTACTTACCTTACTTACCTGTTAAAAATTACAATTACTTACCCTACTTAACCACAAAAATTACAACTACTTACTTACCTGTTAAAAATTACAATTACTTACCTGTATAAATTACAATTACTTACCTTACTTACCTGTTAAATATTAAAAATTACAATTTCCTACCTACCTACCAAAAATCACAATTACTTACCTTACTTATCCGAAAAAATTAAAACTACTTACCTTACTTACCTGCGGAAAAATTACAATTATTTACCTTACCTTCCTACTAAAAATTATAATTACTTACCTTACCTACCTGTTGAAAATCACAATTACTTACCTTACTCACCTACTAAAAATTACAATTACTTACTTTACCTTAAAAAATTACAATTACTTACCCTACTTACCTGAAAAAAATTACAACTACTTACTTAACTTTTTTAATTACAATTACTTACCCGTATAAATTATAACTACTTACCTTACTTACCTGGTAAAAATTACAAGTACTTACCTTACTTACCTATTAAAAATTTACAATTACTTACCTTACTTACCCATTAAAAATTAGAATCACTTATCCTACTTACCTGTAAAAATGACAACTATCTACCTTACTTACCTGATAAAACTTACAATTATTTACCTGATAAAAATACAATTACTTACCTATTTACCTATTAAAAATGAAAAATGACAATTACTACCTTACTTACCAGTTAAAAATTAAAAATTACAATTACGTACCTTACCTACCTGTTAAAAATTACTAAAGCATCCAACCGAAGGAAAGAAAGAAAAACAAAAATTTACGGAACAGGGACTCTTTTTGGAATTGAGAACTACTGACAACAGACGTCGGCCAGTGCACTGCCTTTGATTCCCCACTTTCAACTGCCCAGTCGTCGGACGAAGCAGGGGGAATCATTGTGATAATTAAAAAATCCTAACGAAATAGGACAAGGGTTCGTTTGGAACTTGGGAACTTCAGACGACGAGCGCCGGCCCGTGCATTGCCTTTGATCTCCCACTTTCAACTGCCCAGTCGTTGGACGAAGCAGGGGGGATCATCGTGATATTTTA
>NW_019467848.1:0-608 GCF_002814215.2 Seriola lalandi dorsalis
TAACATGTTACGCCCTTAAATATTCCTGGTTCGGAGGCCCCGCCCACTAAGGTCAAACATGGAGAGAAGAGTTACTGGCAAAAAACGAAACTTTTCAGAGATGGAGATCGACATCCTGACATCCGAGGTGGCGCAAAATAAGGATGTGCTTTTTGTCAGTCTGAAGAGCGGGATCACAGGAGCTCATAAACCGCTGTGTGGAAGAGGGTGACGGAGATGAGTTTGGCTCTGCAGCGCCGCCTCCTGCAGCCGCGCGCCAACACAGCTGTTTGAAAAATAAAAGAATCGTGTGTGTCCCGGTCACCTGGCCACCACGTTTAAAAGTGAGAGCTTGGCATCACAAATCACCTGTACATTTACAGAGTGGTAGTTTTTGCGATTGATGAATGCGTAATCATTCATGGATGGTGCCTTCAGACGCACATGAGTGAAATCAATTGCTCCAACCAAATTTGGAAACCCAGCAATCTGGAGATCCCTGCGGTCTCTGAACACGCGCTCACGTCTGACACGCGCGTATTGTTCCTCCAAAACGAGTAAATCTGATCGTTATGATTTGATAACTGTCAAAGCATCTGTTTAAATAAGGGAGTGAGTAAACATCTGAC
>NW_019467850.1:0-400 GCF_002814215.2 Seriola lalandi dorsalis
AGATACCAACGACCACGACGTGAGTTCCTAAGAGCAAGAGTTTGGGATTTCATAAGGTTTTACACACAATGATGCAGCAGCAAGAAACGTGATCAAAGCTGATTTTGGATTTTACAAAAAAATGACTTTGCCTTTATTCTGAGCAACATTTTGCTGGTGCACCACACTGACAGATGTGTAACTGCTCACCTCTGCAGACGTCTTTGAGCTGACAGCATGAGGACTGGTCCTTCTTCCTGTTCTCTCCACAGAACAGGTAAGTCTCAGGACTTCACACATAAAACTTAGTAAGGAGCTGGTGCAGCCAGAGAAAAAAGCCTCAGAAGTTGTTAAAGTCTTACATCTCATTAACAATGGTCTTGAATATTTTTTCTTGCTTTTTCTTTTTTGATTTTAGCTA
>NW_019467851.1:0-626 GCF_002814215.2 Seriola lalandi dorsalis
TATACTATGACGTTTTTGGATATTTTAATGCCAAACTATACTATGACATTTTTCACATTTTTATGCCTTACTATACTGTTTCCTTTTATTCCTTACCATACTATGACCTTTTTATGACCTTTTATGCCTTAATATACTTTTTTTTTTTTTTGACGTTTTATGCCATTTTTATGCCATTCCATAATATGTCGTTTTTCACATTTTTATGACTTACTATACTGTGTCCTTTGATTCCTTACCATAATATGACCTTTTTATGACCTTTTATGCCTTAATATACTTTTTTTTTTTTTGACGTTTTATGCCATACTATACCATGGCGTTTTTTGCCATTTTTATGCCATTCCATAATATGTCGTTTTTCACATTTTTATGACTTAATATACTGTGTCCTTTGATTCCTTACCATAATATGACCCTTTTATGACCTTTTATGCCTTAATATACAATGTTGTTTTTTTGACTTTTTATGCCATACTATACTATGACGTTTTTGGATGTTTTTATGCCATTCTATGCTATGTTGTTTTGCCCTTTTTTAAGACATACTACACTGTTTCCTTTTATTCCTTACCGTACTATGACCTTTTTATGAGCTTTTATGCCTTAATATACTTCTTTTTTTT
>NW_019467852.1:0-372 GCF_002814215.2 Seriola lalandi dorsalis
TTTAAGTTGCAAACTTGGTAACTTGGTGATAACACTACCAGCAAACCAGTGAGGATAGGGAACTTTCCAAACGCACAATTTATCACATTTGAGAACGGCATTAAGCACACTCTCTGCAAAAACAGAGGGAATGCAGTCAGGGTGCAAACCTCACCGTAGTTTGATCCAAAGATTCATATTTGTGAAATTAAATTGGGTTTGACTCACGTCACAGACAACTACGATTATAAAATTGATGGTTAGCACTCTAGACACATCACAGTGGGTAACATTACGAAGAACCAGTTTACAAAAGAGTGGTAACGTGGATTGAGCATAATCCAGTGAATGCTTGGATTATACCATTGTTTCTATATGATGCTTCCACTTGAA
>NW_019467853.1:0-349 GCF_002814215.2 Seriola lalandi dorsalis
GGCAACTTAGTCTGCCAGCTGATTTTCCAAGCAACAGGAGTCACAGCAGAGTTAGCATGGAACAGCTAGAAAATGAGAAAACAGCGGAAGCCACACAGCAACACAGGACTTCACTCCACCAGGAAGCCACCCAACTCACTGGACTTTACAACAACACTAGAAAGGACCTCTTTGTTTTGTTCCAAGGACTGGGTGACGTTTACTGACTGTGCTTAACCTCACCCAGCACAGCACAGCTAAGCAGCAGAAGTCTAAACCTTTGTACATGTACATGTTGGTTAATGTTTTGTTGTGTATATATATATATATATATATATATATATATATATATATATATATATATATATAT
>NW_019467854.1:0-441 GCF_002814215.2 Seriola lalandi dorsalis
TAAAAAATGCCATAGTATAGTAAGGCATAAAAAATGTCATAGTTTAGTAAATCATAAAAAATGTCACAATAAATCATAAAAAATGTCATAGTATAGTAAGGCATAAAAAATGTCACAGTTTAGTAAATCATAAAAATGTCATAGTATAGTAAGGCATAAAATATGTCATAGTTTAGAAAATTATAAAAATTTCATAGTATAGTAAGGCATAAAAAATGCCATAGTATAGTAAGGCATAAGAAATGTCATAGTATATAATAAGGCACAAAAAATTTCATAGTTTATTAAATCATACAAAATGTCATAGATTAGTAATCCATAAAAAATGTCATAATAAATCATAAAAAATGCCATAGTATAGTAAGGCATAAAAAATGTCATAGTTTAGTAAATCATAAAAAATGTCCCAATAAATCATAAAAAATGTCATAGTATAGTAAG
>NW_019467855.1:0-480 GCF_002814215.2 Seriola lalandi dorsalis
TATAGTAAGGCATAAAAACGTCATAGTATAGTAAGGCATAAAAAGTGATAAAAACGTCATAGTATAGTAAGGCATAAAAAGTGATAAAAACGTCATAGTATAGTGAGGCATAAAAAGTGATAAAAACGTCATAGTATAGTAAGGCATAAAAACGTCATAGTATAGTAAGGCATAAAAAGTGATAAAAACGTCATAATATGGTAAGGCATAAAAAGTGATAAAAACATCATAGTATAGTAAGGCATAAAAACGTAATAGTGTAGTAAGGCATAAAAAGTGGTAAAAACGTCATAGTATAGTAAGGCATAAAAAGTGATAAAAACGTCATAGTATAGTAAGGCATAAAAACGTCATAGTATAGTAAGGCATAAAAAGTGATAAAAACGTCATAGTATAGTAAGGCATAAAAACGTCATAGTATAGTAAGGCATAAAAAGTGATAAAAACGTCATAGTATAGTAAGGCATGAAAATGTCATAG
>NW_019467856.1:0-545 GCF_002814215.2 Seriola lalandi dorsalis
TATAGTAAGGCATAAAAATGCCAAAAAAATACATATTATAGTAGAGCATAAAAATGGCAAAAAACGTCATAGTATAGTCAGACACAAAACGTCACAGTATAGTAAGGCATAAAAGTGCCAAAAAAATACATATTATAGTAGAGCATTAAAATGGCAAAAAACTTCATAGTATAATCAGGCACAAAACGTCACAGTATAGTAAGGCATAAAAATGCCAAAAAAAGTCATAGTATAGTATGGTATAAAACTGTCAAAAAATGTCATAGTATAGTATGGCATAAATTGTCAAAATTACATCATAGTATATTAAGGCATAAATGGTTCTAAAAACGTCATAGTATGGTAAGGAATGAAACGGCATAGTATAATAAGGCATAAAAATGCCAAAAAACGTCATAGTATAGTATGGTATAAAACTGTCAAAAAATGTCATAGTATAGTATGGCATAAAATGTCAAAAATACATCATAGTATATTAAGGCATAAATAGTTCTAAAAACGTCATAGTATGGTAAGGAATGAAACGGCATAGTATAATAAGGCAT
>NW_019467858.1:0-387 GCF_002814215.2 Seriola lalandi dorsalis
TCCAACCCATTCTAGGCATCAAAAAGTAGTCCTCTTCCACTGGAGTGCAAGGAAGAGACAGAGCCTGTGAAATCCCCTCCCAGACATCCCTAATAGGGGTTGGAGAAGATCTTATGAGTTCCAGGCCAACTATTTTTGATGCACAAAGGCCTGTAGTAATAAGTGCATTTGAGAGAAATGCCCCAATGACTGCTGATTCTGCATCTATGAGTGCAGTATCTGTATGACCTGTGGTTATGGCCATGACTTTGCTACCGTACGGTCTCCAGAAGTGGCGGACGGGGGGTTAACACTGCATTTTGACTGTAGTGACGGTGAGAAACTACGTGAATACATGTAGGAGTCTCAACAGACAAAGGCCCCAGAGTTATACGAGTCAACAGCACT
>NW_019467859.1:0-303 GCF_002814215.2 Seriola lalandi dorsalis
CAGCTGGGCAGTGTGTGTGTGTGTGTGTGTGTGTGTGTGTGTGTGTGTGTGTGTGTGTGTGTATGAGTTCTATCCAAACACAAGCTATGTAAGAGTAGACTATTTCAGTGTGAAGGGAAAATCCACCTTAACCCAGATCTGACTCTGTACACAGACACACACAGACACACACAGCAGCAGACTGATGGAGAAACTGTGGTGGAGATTCCTCTTTACACACACTGTCTGGACTCAAACAGTCAGACGTCGGTGTTACAGTAATACGGGTCAGAGGGTACTATGACAGAGGTCGAACGAACGAAC
>NW_019467860.1:0-307 GCF_002814215.2 Seriola lalandi dorsalis
CTCCCTGTCCCTGTCTCTGTCTCCCTGTCCCTGTCTCTGTCCCTGTCTCTGTCCCTGTCTCTGTCTCTGTCCCTGTCTCTGTCTCTCTGTCCCTGTCTCCCTGTCCCTGTCTCTGTCTCTGTCTTTGTCTCCCTGTCCCTGTCTCTGTCTCCCTGTCCCTGTCTCTGTCTCTGTCTCCCTGTCCCTGTCTCTGTCCCTGTCTCTGTCCCTGTCTCTGTCTCTGTCTCTCTGTCCCTGTCTCTGTCTCCCTGTCCCTGTCTCTGTCTCCCTGTCCCTGTCTCTGTCCCTGTCTCTGTCCCTGTCTCTG
>NW_019467861.1:0-349 GCF_002814215.2 Seriola lalandi dorsalis
ATACTTAAAAAAAGCATATTCTGTTGTAAAAATTAATACTTTTTCCGATTGTAAAAAAAAAAAAAAAAAAAAAATTACCACCTGGTGGTTGTTTCCTCCACCAACCAGTGTTGTTGTAGTTACAGTAAATATAGTTACGAGTGTTTTTGCAGAACATTATGATGTCACAGTGAACTTGACCTTTGACCTTTTGGATATAAAATGTCGTCACTTCTTCATTTTATCCTGTTAGACATTTGTGTTAAATTGTGTCATGGTGTATGAATAAGTAACACATAAGTTATGGCCAAAAATGTTTTTTTTGAGGTCACAGTGACCTTGACCTTTGACCACCAAATTCTAATCACTT
>NW_019467862.1:0-396 GCF_002814215.2 Seriola lalandi dorsalis
AACAGCTGCACAGCTGCTGTTTGACCACTCTGAACAGTGTGTCATTGAAAGGGGACATTTTTCTGCAGAACTTGGACTTTTGATACGTCTCTTCTGATAGTACTGATGTACTGCAAGACGTTTACTTGGTGGAATATTTTTACAATAATGTATTGGTGCATTTACCCAAGGAAATAAACTGAATACTAAATACAACTATGTAACAGTCCCCACACTACTGCACATCACATCATTGTTAAGCTCCTGTAAAGGAAACCTAGCACTTCCTGCAAAGATTTTTCACAATAAAAGCCTGAATTCCAGTGACTAAGAGCAGGATGATCCACGTCATGAATGACAGTGAAAGGTACCACTTTAATTTATTATTAACCATTGCTCTCGGCTAACACCACCACC
>NW_019467863.1:0-478 GCF_002814215.2 Seriola lalandi dorsalis
AAAACAAAGTAAAGTAAGTCATAAAAATACCAAAAAACGTCATAGTGTAGTATGGCATAAAAATGCCAAAAAACGTCATAGTATAGTATGGCATAAAATGTAAAAAAAAAATATCATAGTATATTAATGCATTAAAGGTCATAATAACGTCATAGTATGGCAAGGAAACAAAAAACAAAGTAAAGTAAGTCATAAAAATACCAAAAAACGTCATAGTGTAGTATGGCATAAAAATGCCAAAAAACGTCATAGTATATTAATACATTAAAGGTCATAATAACGTTACAGTATGGCAAGGAAACAAAAAACAAAGTAAAGTAAGTCATAAAAATGCCGAAAAACATCATAGTATAGTATGGCATAAAAATGCCAAAAAACATCATAGTATAGTATGGCATAAAATGCCAAAAAAAATATCATAGTATATTAATGCATTAAAGGTCATAATAACGTCATAGTATGGCAAGGAAACAAAAAA
>NW_019467864.1:0-410 GCF_002814215.2 Seriola lalandi dorsalis
AAAACTAAACTTGTGTGGAAGACCAGCTCAAAAGCAGTCCACAAGTTTATGCAATCACTGCCTCCCAGTGTCACAGATGACTACAAAGAGCTCTGTCAAGCACTGACAGAAGAATTCTCTCCTGCTGCAGATGAGATAGAATCTTTGGTTGCAGCTTCTCAAATCAAACACTCCCGCCATGAACATCCAAATGACTTTTACCAACGTTTGAGGCATGCATATTTTCAGGGTAGGAACACACCAGGCTTAGAGGAGAACTCCACCTTCAAGTCTTTGTTCCTACGAAACCTCCATCCCTGTGTACGCACTCATGTTACACTGATGACGCATCAAGGTAAGCCCACCATGCAGGAAATAAAGAAAATGACAAAAATGGCTTGGGAAACCATGGTCAATTCCAAGGCAAGGGG
>NW_019467865.1:0-371 GCF_002814215.2 Seriola lalandi dorsalis
GTGTGTGTGTGTGTGTGTGTGTGTGTGTGTGTGTGTGTGGATAAAATCTGCTTGTGCGTGCATCTTTACTGTCCATTTTCTTTGAGAAAAATACTGTCTAGGTGTGCAAATTGGTGGGTGTCTTCTATATAAGGCCTAGTCAATACAGTTTGCGTGTGTGTCTGTCTGTGTGTGTGTGTGTGTGTGTGTGTGTGTACCTGATGACAGTTGCTACTCTAGTTTTTTCTCAATTCAGACAAAGCTGGAGACTGAGCTGCACGCTATGCCCTTGCATTGCTTCGCTGCATACACACTCACTCTCTCATAGGGGATAATCAGCCATTTCCCCTACCTCAGCACGACATTGTGTGTATGTGCGTGGGTCTCTGTGT
>NW_019467866.1:0-422 GCF_002814215.2 Seriola lalandi dorsalis
TATAGTAAGGAATAAATATATCATAGTATAGTGAGGCCTAAAAAGTGAAAAAAACGACATAGTACAGTAAGGACTAAAAAGTGAAAGAAATGAAATAGTATAATAAGGTATAAAAACATCAAAAAATATAAAAGCATATTAAGGTATAAATATTTTATAGCATAGTAAACCCTAAAAAGTGAAAAAAACGACATAGTATAATATGGCAAAAAAGTGAAAAAACGACATAGTATAGTATGGCAAAAAAGTGAAAAAATGAAATAGTATGATAAGGTATAAAAACATCAAAAAACATAAAATTATATTAAGGAATAAAGATGTCATAGTATAGTAAGGCCTAAAAAGTGAAAAAAAAGACATAGTACAGTAAGGTCTAAAAAGTGAAAAAAACGACATAGTATAGTAAGGCCTAAAAAGTGAAA
>NW_019467867.1:0-554 GCF_002814215.2 Seriola lalandi dorsalis
GTGACATTTTATGCCATACTATACAATGACATTTTTTGACATATTCAAGTCACGCTATATGATTACGTTTTTTGACATTTTTTTGCATTACTATACTTTGATTTTTTCATGACATTTTATGCCTAATGGACAATCTTTTGTGATATCTCATGGATTAGTATACTAAAATATCCTTAATACCTTGCTATACTATGAGCTTGTGATGTAAAAGTATTGTGGTACAATGGTCAGGACTACTGCCTAACGCTGACAAGGTCATGCGTTCAATCCCTGTTTTGGGGCTTTACTGTCCTATGATGCTTTTTGGCATTTTTATGCCTTAGTATAATATGACTTTTTTTGGCATTTTTATGCCTTACTATAATATGACGTTTTTTGCCATTTTTATGCCTTATTATACTATGACGTTTTTTGAAATTTTATGCCATACTATACTATGACGTTTTTTGCCATTTTTATGCTCTACTATAATATGTATTTTTTTGCCATTTTTATGCCTTACTATACTGTGACGTTTTGTGCCTGACTATACTATGACGTTTTTTGCCATTTTT
>NW_019467868.1:0-391 GCF_002814215.2 Seriola lalandi dorsalis
GTAGTGTTGGGTTGGAGGGACACTTGTTTTGGTGGAACATTTGTATGTCAGGAGGTGAGCACTGTCAGAAAAATGGCCAATTCACAAAGAAAACACCACAACACAACAGTGCGATTACACAATCCAGGTCTTCATCTATACTTGCCATTTTCAGCGTGTAGGTTACGAGCTCGGAGGTCGCTGCTGTTTCCTGTGGCGAAAGGGATTTTAAAAACGATAACAGTGTGGCGTAGTGGTCTAAGCAGGCGCTCCATGTGTAGAGGCTACAGTCCTCGCTGCAGCTGGCCCCGGTTCGAGTCCCGCATCGGACGGCCTTTACTGCATGTCATTCCCCCTCTCTGCCTCCCCATTTCCTGTCTCTCTACTATCCTGTCCAATAAAGGCATAAAAA
>NW_019467869.1:0-433 GCF_002814215.2 Seriola lalandi dorsalis
TTGAGTTTGTTAAAGGTCAAAAAGCTGTCCACATCACAAATGAGGGCGGCACAATGGAGAGCTTGGGAGGAGGAGCTAAAAAGCAGCCTTTGTCAGGCTCGTGTCAGAAACAGGAAACCGCGACTAGTGAGATTTGTGCCAAGAGTGTGACTTGGACATCAGACACCGGGAGCTCATCGCTTCTCGGCCTTTTGGCTAAGATCAAGTGTAGTATCTGTTCTAATCAGTTTAATATCTGATACGTCCTCTATACGAGGACAAACATATTAAAGTGATTTTTAGAGCTGGGAGCTGAAAAAGGGGCTTGCTCCGTTCGCGCCACGCATCGTCCCGGCATTGCAGTGCCGCCGGGTACGGTGCAACCTTCTTTCGCCTTGTGGAAAACCAAGCAATGACACAAACACAGAGTTTCACCTGACACTTTGTCGTTGGC